>NC_139820.1:3530437-3725437 GCF_963457635.1 Microchirus variegatus
CTTTCAAAATAAGTGCAGCCAAGGCCTGATAAATAAGTATGTGAACGTCAAATATTGGCCCAAGCTTTTTAAAACAGTACTCGTCAGGACATCTTGGTCCTGGGTATGGTCCTGGAAAGGTGTTTCACGTACTTGATGGCTGATTATAGCTGAAATGTTGTTATACAGTAAGACTGTCATGGACCGATCTCGGTCAAGGTTGCGATATTTCAAAAATCGGCACGTCAAGCGGACCGCGATGGTGTCGTTTTACCGGAAAAACAAGACGTTCTGTTCTGGTTGACGGCTCGAATATGATTCATCGTATACAAAGAAAAGACGGCCTCGATTTCTCTGTTACGTTTTGTATGTGTTAAAGAAAAAAAAAAGAACGGCGACGCTGTCGCGGGGCTAGGGTTGCGTTTCTTTTATCGGCGGAGGATGTGCGTCAGCGAGGGGGAAGTCGGCGCAGCGAGAGTGATGCGACGCTACGGTGGTAGAGGAAGAGCGAGCAGAGCCGGCTGTTTGTCTGCGGATGGACGCAGACAGAGAGGAAGAGGAAAAGACATTTTCATCAGGATTATCCTGCAGAATCTCATTTGGGAAAGTGGCGGCGTGCCCACAGAACACACAACTACACACACACACACTAATACACTCTGCGGCAGGAGGCGGTGGAATCTGGACGAGCTCCTGCTTCACCTCGGGTCGCCCCCGATAAAGCCTCTCCGCTTCTTCTACGCGACGGTATGATAAGACCCTGGACGCTGCTGGATGTTAGCATGTGTGGCGTCCGTGTTTTGGCTGTTGTTCCGTTTGTCCCAGCAGCTCGACGACCTTGTTGATTCCCAGTGGATTCGTCCCTTTGTTCATCACGGGTCCCCAAACTGCATTTGGACGCGGTGACTGTAGGCCAGAAAAACCAGTCTTTATAGGTTTAAGTCTAGGGTTTGTAAGTCTGGGAAAAGCCCACAATTTTAGGCTGCGTTTTATTTTGTTTTTTTCGCTGCTGTCAGGTTAGCGTCAAGCAATACTATCAGACCTGGTTCACAGAAAACAATTGTGTCTAAGCAGCAACAGCGCAGGGTTTTTGGGGGAAGCCGCGACACAAGTAGCATCGTTTTCTTGCGTCCCTATTCCCAGACTTCTACCGCCACCCGATGGTGAAGTGGTATTACTGCAGGACTCTGACGCGCGACTATAGCAGGGTTGCTGCGTTGTCTCCAAGTCGGAAATTTGAGTAAAGACCCCGGAGATTTCCGAGTTCCGACTCTGAGGGCCACATCAGCATAATGGTTACCCTCAAAGGGGCTAGATGTAGCATAAACCTATTTTAACACAGATTTTGAAGACCAATTAATCATTGGCGGGGCCACTTAAAATGACGTGGCGTGCCACATCTGGCCCCCGGGCCTTGAGTTTAACACCTTAATAGGCCATAATATTATCTAGTTGGTTGGTGCATATTTGCCAATATATCAATACACATTTTGCTCTTTCTGTCATTTAACTGATACAATAACAGTTGTTTTAATCAGATAATGAGGCCCAAATCAAAAACTTTGTGTTGTTGTTTGTGTGGGAAATGTTAGGGACTGAAAACAGCAGTTTCTGCTTTTATTGAAAAGTCTTAACATAAAACGAGTGGGAGAGAGAGAGAGAGCGAGAGAGAGCAAAGTCCTCGCACAGATGGCGTCTTAATCTGATTCGCTGCCAGGATTTCCTATTCATTTTAAATCAATTGTTCATCAGCGTCGGCACGTTTTTCATAAAAACTGTACCGTTTCCGTCTCGCTGTCACCGACACACTTGGCACTTGAAGTGATGCAGTAATGCAAACTTACGCACCATCAATCATACGTGCGTCGGCTACGCCGCGCGCTGCCGCTGCTATTTATATACGCGTACATACCGCGTTATTAAGTGACACCGGTGTACGTGCGGCTGTGCGCCTTCTCGGTCATTATCAGACGGAACATTTGTCGTCAGCGCACAAAGTCCACGGATGACGATTCTTTCCTCCTCCACGTGATAAAAATCTTACTTTTATGACCGAAAAGGATGACTCAACGTTGTTCGACCGTCTTTCCGATGTCAAAACAACCGTCATTTATTGTTCATTTAATGATAGTCGTCGCCAAATGATGGCCCAATCGCAGCGGCGTCGAACCATTCAAAGCTTAGTCAGACTAATAACTGATAACTCCGTCTGGCAACCTTGACTGGTGGATTTACGGCGTGACATTTATGACCGTCGTTACGAAATCATAAACAGACGTCGTCGGTGCGATATAAAGGTCAACCGTTGTAGTCTTGTTTTTCGAAACTTTACTTTAAAACTTTATTTACACCAACATGGAAATTGAATGATCCATATTTAGCCTGAGATCTACACTCCATACATTGTTAATGTGGTAAATGACTATTCTGGATGCAAACGTCTGGTTTTTAATGGAATATGTGCATAGGTGTTTAGAGGCCCATTTCCAGTGTTTGCTAATGGCGTTAGAAGGCTATTGGATGATTAAAAAACCCTAGAAAACCCTCGTGCAATGATGTTAGACTATATTGACGATATTTTCTATTCATTTTGCAGCTCTTTTGATGAATAAAAGTGTGACTTTTTACGGGAAAACACAACAAAAACTGTATAGGTGACCCCAAACTTTTGAACGGTAGTGTATTCAAAGTGATAGGAAGACAGCGGGGGCTTTTAAATCCGGCTTTTTAAATGACGCTGCATCACACAGGAGGAAACTACTAGACGGAAAATCCTCACTTCTATTCTCCCTAATCTCAAACGTGCACTTGATACAAGATTTGAAAAACAATAGCACATCACACACACACACACACGACAGGATATTATTGAGATTAAAAAACGGGAAGCAACGCCTCAGGTCACATAGGGAAGTGTGGTAGGAAAGATTGGTGGTGGTACGAATAAATAAAATAAAATGCGGATAACAAGGTGTCTGGATGAGGAAAGGGGGCAAAAAAAAAACATGCTGCCAACTAGTGGTCAGAGGCTTTTTACTTTTTGTTTTTGAGACTGTACTCAGCTCACTGTCAAAGTGCATCAGGGAAAAAGCATAATTTCCTAACTTTCAAAAATTCATTAAAATTATTCCTTAAGAGTTTTGCAAATATTTTCAACGGATCCTTGTTCAGGGAAATGCCGACTATTATGATGGTAAATTTCAAGTCATTCCGAGATACTTTTTTTTTCCGAGAAGAAAGTCAGCTCACTGTCAAAGTGCATCAGGGCAAATGGTTAATTTCCTGATTTTCAAAAATTCATGAAAATTATTCCTTAAGAGTTTTGCAAATATTTTCAACGGATCGTTGTTCAGGGCAATGCAGACTATTACTGTGTAAAATTTAAAGTCATTCCGAGATACTTTTTGATTTCAAGACTAAAGTCAGCTCAAAATGCATCGGGGTAAATGGATCATATCTTGATTTTCCAAAAAAATTATTAAAATTATTCCTTAAGAGATATGCAAATATTTTCAACAGATCCTTGTTCAGGGCGATGCCGACTATTAATGTGTAAAATTTCAAGTCATTCCAAGATACTTTTTGTTTTTGAGACTAAACTCAGCTCACTGTCAAAGTGTATCAGGGCAAATGGATAATTTACCTGATTTCAAAAATTCATGAAAATTATTCCTTAAGAGATTTGCGATTTTTATCAACAGATCCTTGTTCAGGGCGACGCCGACTATTACTGTGTAAAATTTCAAGACATTCCGAGATACTTTTTGTTTTTGAGACTAAACTCAGCTCACTGTCAAAAGTGTATCGGGGTAAATGGATAATTTCCTGATATTCAAAAAATCATGAAAATTATTCCTTAAGAGATATGTGATTTTTATCAACGGATCCTTGTTCAGGGCAATGTTGACTATTACTGTGTAAAATTTCAAGTCATTCCGAGATTACTTTTTGATTTTAAGACTAAAGTCAGCTCAAAATGCATCGGGGTAAATGGATCATATCTTGATATTCAAAATAAATCATTAAAATTATTCCTTAAGAGACATGCAAATATTTTCAACAGATCCTTGTTCAGGGCGATGTCGACTATTAATGTGTAAAATTTCAAGTCATTCCGAGATACTTTTTGTTTTTGAGCCGAAACTCAGCTCACTGTCAAAGTGTATCGGGGTAAATGGATAATTTCCTGATTTTCAAAAATTCATGAAAATTTTTCCTTAAGAGATATACAAATTTTTTCAACAGATCCTTGTTCAGGGCGACGCCGACTATTACTGTGTAAAATTTCAAGACATTCCGAGATACTTTTTGTTTTTGAGACTAAACTCAGCTCACTGTCAAAGTGTATCGGGGCAAATGGATAATTTCCTGATTTTCAAAAAATCATGAAAATTATTACTGTGAATACCGCGATATTTTCTTGAATCATGCTCTTTTGCTCAACGCTGGGTCAAGCACAGGTCAGACTCATATTCTCTCGCGGCTAGATTGCGTCTCCCGGGGGGGTGTTGACACCAGGACACGACTGTAAGGTGATGCCAAGGGTGGCCGAGAGAGAGAGAGAGTGCAGGGTATACTCTCTGGAGAAAGAGACGTCCTCAAGGACAGACATCTATTTTGGTCTGGTGGTGAACTCGGCTTTGGCCGCCTGACAAGACCACGACACAGTGCCTTATTTAGAAGAAAGAAAAAAAAAAGGGGGGGGAGCACCCTCCGAAGAGGGAGGAGAAAGAGAGGGGGGAAGGGGGAGGGAAACGGAGACAGAAAAACAGAGGGATGTCGGTCCATTCAAACAACAGGGAGAGAGCTCTTCATCCAATACCCCACATACAACTCACTTTGACCTCCCACAGTAGAAATCCATACTTCATCATCACAACGTCTGCCCTCTAAAGACCCCGAGAGAGAGAGAGACTGAATGTGAACATGTGTGTGAGACTGGAGCTGCTACTGACTGACTGACAAAATACAATCTCAACAGGGCCACAGTATCTCCGCAGTGCACAAGAGTGACAACGTTACGATTGCGTCACTTCCCGTTTCGCTGCAGCTCGACCGATCCATTGTCCGCCCGTCCGCGGCAGCGCAAAACAAACAGAGACGGGACAAGCGTCTTCGTTCACACACTCCCACCGACAGGCAATTTACTGTGTCCAATTAACCCCTGTGTGCTTTGTGGAGGAAACTGGTTATCCACATGCCTGGAATATTGATTTACTGTATTGCACGAGGAAGGTTATATATACATATACAGATATACACATATATACAAATATATACACACACATATATATATATATGTATATATATATGTATATATATATATACACAAATATATATACACATACATACATACACATATATATATAATATATATATATGTGTATATATATTATATATACACATATATACAAATATATATATATATATATATACACAAATATATACACATACATACATATATATATATACAAATATATACACATACATACACATATATATACATATATATATATATATATACATACATACATACATATACACATATATATATATATATATATATATACATATACACACACATATATATATACACACACACATATACATATATATATATATACATACATACATATATATACATACATACACACATATATATATACACATATACACACACACACATATATATATATATATATATATATATATAACCACACACATACACACATATACATATACATATGTATACACACATATATATACACACATATACATATATACACACACATACACATATATATACACACACACGTATATATATATATATATATATATATATATATAAATATAAAAATATATCACCAAATCTGGCAGAAAATGTAAATAAAGACCAATCCAATTTTGTCGTTCTCTGAAAAGGCGAAAAATAATCTTTGAATTATCATGAATTTTTAATGTAGAGTTTGGGAACTTGTTAAGCAAATTAAAAAATGAGGCCCCGACAATTAAAAACTTCTTGCTATCACTGAGGACGAATACATCTGACAGCAAAGGAAATACCAACTCTGTACAAAAAAATTATTATAATTATAAATAAACGATTATAAGTCTCGCTTCAGTAAGTTGGATCATGAATAATTTTTTTAATTATTATTACTTTGTAGCATAATTCGGGGCATAATAGCTAATTTAAATAATAATAATATAATAGTAGGAATATAGCTGCAGCTTTAATGGCAATAACCAAACCGCAAACGTCAGACCGACTGACATGCGATGCGCTTTTATTTTGAAAACAAAACAAAAATCATTGACGCGACTGAATCGCAACGCTTGGTAGAATCATGGTCGATCGTTTTCTCGATTAACCGAGCGATCGTTTGATCACACCTGGAAATGACGATGCTCTCGAATGTCTCGTTTTGTCCACAAACCAAAAATGATTCAGATTTTAATAATTTCTTAGTCAAACAATCGGAAATCGAGTTTTAATCATGAAATAAAAAAGCTTCAAGCACACTTTCAAAAACGTTTGTTAACTCGCGCCGACACAAATCAAATTCACCATCGGCGCAATCGACGGGCGACAGGTCTATAAATATCTACGAAGCGTCGGGGTGGAACGCGGCTGCAGACGCCCAACCGCGCCGTCGCGCATCAACACTTCAGTCGTCAGTCAAAATAGAAGAAGAAGAAGAAAAAAAACTTTATTGTAACCCTGAAATCTGGTTCGTATTAAGCAGAAATAACTGAAGCCACCATTGGGGGGGGGGGGGGGGGAACGCGTGAGCTTTCCGAGTCAAAACGGATCGCCGGAGAGTGCCCTTTCAGTGTTTTCGTCTCGGGCAGCTTGTCAAGCGACAGCAGGTTACCGAGTGGGAAAACTCGAGACTTGTTCATGCACGGTGCCATCAAACGCACCATGGTGCACCCCCACCCCCCCCCCCCAGGCAAGATGGTGGTGGAGGGGTTTTACCAAAACGCGGAAACGTGCATGCGCATGCTCTTTTACCCTTCCCTTCCTACACCGGATGCTTTCAGGTGAGCGTCAAAACTTCTGGGAGGCCAAGGAGTGAAAATATATATAAAGTCGCACAGGTGTTACCGACTCTGACTCGCTCTCCGGGATCTTCACACTGCGCGCAGTTACGAGGGCGCGTCCACGGATGAAAGATCAGAGGTGGAACACGGCTTCATTGCGTCGGGGTTTGGTACGTGCTGCAGTTTTTTTGGGACATCCTGGAGGTCCGGGGGGTGTCCAAAAAAAAATGGTCTGCACTGCAGAGATTAAAAAAGGCATGCTCTTTTCTCTGTATCCAGTGTTTTTTTTTTAATATCTTGTAATTACTGCAGCACTCGCCGGGAGTTTTTATTCGCCTCCCCCCCCCCGTCTCTGCAGCGAGAGCATCTCCCCCCTCTTCCGATCGCCGATTTCCATCGCAATAAAAACGCAATATCGACACCGAGGACATAGAGACGCAGGTACAACGTCATTACCTCTATAGCTGCAAAAAAAAGTGGTGATGGCGTACCACTTTTGTGCGTCCGATACGGACACCGAAGAAATAAATAGCACAACACGACTCAGTCTGACATCCGATCCGGTGATTTTAGACCAGTATCGGGCCGATAACGACACCTCTGATTGGCCAAAGTCTGAATTTTCCCAAAACCTTTACAGTTACAGCTCACAACAATTAACCAGTATCTATACTTGTGTTCCTCTACAGCTGCTGCTGCTGCTGCTGACAGTGAGACCACAACCTTTCGACATCGAGAACCCGACAGGAAGCAAACTATGAGTAAATACCCAGTTTCAGTTGCTCTTTGGTAAAGCAACAGAAAAATCCACCTGCAGTCAACGACCGGTGCTTGGACTTCTGCCGCAGTTTTTAACCGTTTTCTGCGACAACAACAACAATCTCCGCATTGTTAAACGCTCCAACGTGGAACCTCTATCACCCCCCCCTGTGGACTTGTGAGGAACTACCAAAACACTGTCGTCTCTCCCCAATCACACGCACGCTTACATGACAGAAGTAGTACTTTACGAGACAATAGAAAAAGTTTGGGCTCACTTAGAAATGTCCTTATTTTTGAAGGAAAAGCACTTTTTTCGATGTAAATCACTTTAAATGAATCATAAACACACTCTATACATTGTTAATGTGGTAAACGACTATTCTAGCTGCAAACGTCTGGTTTTTAATGGAATACGTACATAGGTGTATAGAGGCCCATTTCCAGTGTTCTAATGCTACATTGTGTTTGCTAATGGCGTTTTGCAACTCTTTTGATGAATAAAAGTGTGACTTTTAACGGAAAACACGAAAAAAATCGCATAGGTGACGCCAAACTTTTGAACGGTAGTGTATGCGGATGTCTTAAAGGGATGGCGTACCACTTTCGAGTGTCCGATACAGCTACCGATATCACAAACTTTGGTCCGAAACGGTCATTTTTAGAGGTTTTTAAACCACGACATGTGAAATCTCCACCTGTGAAACAAATACTCTTCTCCCTTTAAAAGAAGAAATACAACGCGACGCCGTGTGCGATCCGATCCGGTTGATTTTAGACCAGTGTCGGGCCGATACCGACACTGTGTCCTCTCTCTCCCTGTCACAAGTCAGATTTTTCCCAAAGCAAGAAACAAACCCCCCCCCCCCCGGTCCACACACACAATGGCTGGATTCACAAAGTGGTCCGGGCTTTTTTTCAGTGTTGGGAGTTTGGAGTCCTCATCCGCGTTCAGGTGCGTAGGGTTTTCTCTCCGGGTTTTCCTCCAACAAGTCCATAAACATGCAGAGGTGGATTGGACATTCTAAATGAACCATAATGTGAGAATGGTTGTTCCTGGCCAAGGTTGTACCCCCCCGCGGCCTTTCACCCTATGTCAACTTGGGATAGCCTCTTGCGCCCCCCTACGACCCTCAGGAAGTGGGTCAAACCGGTAGATAATGAATAAATGAATGCCTACCTCAGCGTTTTGGACAACACAAGTCCTTTTCTCAATCGTTTTGCGCAAAGCAAATACATCGAACGATCCAAATATAACATTGTAAACTATGTTAATGGAGTAAACGTTTGTTTTTTTTAGTGGGGTTTTGTTTGCATTCGGCTTAACCACGGTGTAAAATCAACAAGTCTGTGATTCTCAGGTATTGCTTTTTCCCAATCTGATAAATTTACATTGGGTATGCGAAAATGTTTTCTTCTCGTCTTGGCCGCCCTGCAGTGGTGTCCACACACACACACACACACACACACACACACACACACATACTGCAGGATATCAGATGCCAGCATCCATCTGCTTATCACAACAAGCTCGGTTTGTGGTCATTTCCTGCCGACTTTTTTTTTTTCCCCCACATTCGCACTTCTGCGCTTCGACCTCGGCGAAAAACACAATTTTCACCTCGCGGGGAAGGCAAAAGTTTGACGGAGCACATTCTGCAGTCGGCAAATAAGCAAAATCACTGCGTTTGACTCGCAAAAGAATATCTAATTTCCTTGTAGGAGGGAGAGAGAGACAGAGAGAAAAAGTCTACAAAACAGGACGTTGTGACAGAGGAAGCAGCAGCGAAACGAGAGAGGAAGAAGGTGCAGAGCTGCATGTGACAGATTGTAATGAGATAACAGTGGTACGGCATTAATCGCTTTTTTTCCACATGAATTAGAATAATCATCGTCTTATTATCGCCCGACTCGAGTGAAAGTGCAAACGCAACCTTCTGCACTTCCTCAAAAAGGTAAAAAAAAAAACAAAGACGAGACAGATACCAACGGTATTACATAACTTCACGAGTACTTCACTTCCTTTCTGGCGAGCTACGCGATTAGAATCGGACAAACTCGTATCTGTGCACGCAAAAACCTCGAGTCTTAAAATATCACGACACCAGATCGCGTTCTTGCTAGGACTCCCAGAAGGTCACAGGGCCCCCGGACGAGGTACTTAAAAGTCTGGACAGATTAAAGACGAGGTCATAGTAAATCGTCTTCCAGATCCTCGGACGCAAAATCGGAAAAACTCTACGAACGCTACGAGGTGAGGGCGGTTAGCAGGGATGTGAATCACGATTCGATTCCGATTCTTAGGCTCATGATTCGATTCAAAATCGATTCTCGGTTCAAAAATTGATACAATGCATAGTGTGTTAAGGCAAATTATGGCATCAAAACAATAGAGTTTGTATAAGATAATGTGATCACACAAAGGCAAACTTAAGACAAAAGTTAACATTTATTAATTCAAAACAAACTAGATAGATAGTGTAAATTCGCCAAAAACGCCTCCGTTTTCGCGTTCAATCCAAAATGGCGGCCTTCCTGTAGGATTCACGGGACACTTGTCATCGACTTTTATTTAGGGCCCAACCTAATGAACGTGTGTATCGAGTTTCGTTCATGTACGTTAAACCGATCAGGAGATGACCTACTAGCACTTTTTTGCATCAGTTTTTAGCCCCTCCCACTTCCAATTTTCAACACTTTTACCCCAAACGACTCTAACACGCAATCGTGTAATAATAATAATAATAAAAAATTCATTAATATAAATAAATAAAAAGTTACTTACTGTACAAAAAAAATTACTTGCATAAATAAAAGCTAAGGCTAGCTGCCTTTTTCTCCCAGAAGTTACAAAAATAAGTCGATTTTTGAAGTTTATGAATCGATTCAGAATCGTGGACGATTAGAATCGCGATACCTAAGTGAATCGATTTCCCCCCCCCACCCCTAGTGGTTAGAACCTACAACATCGCGCCATTTCCCCGCATCCCTTCTCGCGCGCTAGCGGCAGGGCTACTATGTACCACCTGTCATCAGGCCGTCATGTTTTACAGGTGATGATGGCTACGATCTGCCGCCTTCACACAGATTGAGGTAAGCAAGTTGTTTGCGTTTCCACGAGGCAACAAAATCACTCCTCCTCAAACAAACGTCTTGACGTCTTGACAAACAGGAAGAGCGGGAAAACGGGCGAGGCCGTCTGTTGTTTTTGTCGTCGCACCGGTACAAAGTCACCTTAATACGTGGCCATCGCGCCTACCAAGCTACCGCTACAAGCACACACACACACACACACTCTTTCAGACAGATGACTAACTATGACTGGGGGGGCATGGAAACCTGCAAACTCATCCGTTAGCTTAGCAGTTAGCTCCACCCAAGCTATAGATAATGCTTAGTGCATCGCGTAATATTCATTCAAACTTGATTTTTTTCCGGGTTTGAGCGCTCTGTAAACTCGGCGTTTGTGGCCGTCCCTTAAAACACCTTCACGTCATTTTCAAACCTGCGTTTTGTCCTGAGGGAGGAGAGAACGAGCTAGCGCTCGTCGGCCGACTTCCCCCCCCCTCCCGCTTCACTCACTCGCACCTGGTAACCCGGGCCCGGGTGCAGCTACAGTTGCACCGTTGAGCCGCTCTAATGGAGTTATGGCTGATTAATTGCCCTACTCCAGGGCAACATGTCGAGGGAGACACAGAGGCGTGTGTTTACTGTCCTCAGACGGATTCTTTCTTAAGTGTTTATCCACAGTCACAATCTTAATGCGTTTCTCTACAGCCACTGGGCTACAACCCCCCCCCCCCCCATTCATTTGCACTTAACTGCCCATCAATGACCAGCTTACTCAATACACTCACAACCCATCTGGAGTTCAGGATCAATACCTGACCCCGTAGCAGCAGGTCCAGCCCCGTCCGGGGCCAACGCTCTCGTGGGAAATCAAGAAAACGGATTATGCAGGAGGCGGTGCCGGGTTTTGGTTCGACTGTAGGAAAACAGGTTCGGCAGGCAGAAGAAACGAGCCCAGAATCCTGGATCCCGTCACTGCTACGTTAAAACGCTGAACTGCGCAAAACTGTCGGTTGAGTCATGGGCAAAAGATGACTAGCGTCAAAGAATCGTGGTTTGCGTCAAATACCATGACCACAACTCTGTATTTTTTTAACTATATCAGTCCAAGTCGGTGTTTTTCCACCAAGCCACAACCTTCCAATCATGTAGCGGCGCTAACTCACATCTCACGTTGCCTGTGCTAGCATCATAAAGGGGCGCAAAAGGTGGCAAGGACGCAACAACATCGAAATTTTTTTCACATTCACAAGTCACTTTCACACCTATGGTCGTTTTTTTTTAAAAACTTTCCACAAAGTTATAACCTTCCAATTGTGTGGCGGACATTTGCGGCGCTAACTCACATCTCTCGTTGACTGTGCTAGCATCATACAGTGGCGCAAAAGGTGCCACATTGCTCAACACAGATGCTTCCATGGTTCTTCGGATTACCACACATTCACTCAAGGATCGGCAGGCAAAAGAAACGAGCCCAGAATCCAGGATCTGCCTAGCGTACCTAGCCGCACGCTTGCATTCTTACCTACCTCACGTTGCCTGTGCTAGCATCCAAAAAGGGCGGCAAAAGGTGGCAAGGACGCAACAACATCGACATTTTTTCACATTCACAAGTCACGTTCACACCTATGGTCGTTTTTTTTGATAATACGCAAAACTGTCGGTCGAGTCTTGGGCAAAAGATGACTAGCGTCAAAGAATCGTGGCTTGTGTCAAATATTATGACCATTGCCTGTGCTAGCATGAAAAAGTGGCGCAAAAGGTGCCTGCACGCTCAACATGAACAGATGCTACCATGGAACTTCGGTTTACCACACATTCACTCAAGGACTGGGCAGGCAAACGAAACGAGCCCAGAATCCTGGATCCTGTCCGTTCCTAACCGCACGCATTCTTGTATTCTTGCCTGTGCTAGCATCAAAAAAGGCGGCAAAAAACATTCACAAGTCACGTTCAGACCTACGGTTTTATCGTTTCTTTCGAGAACACGAAAAACTCCGTACAGGAAGACCCTAGTTCCGACGGGGGGGTCGCGAACCCCCCGTTCTACGCAAAAGCGCTAACCGAGTCGTATTTAGGCTTTTAAAGACCATATCTTTAGCCCTAACTGTACATGCATGACGGGGTCTGGCGACCCAAGACATGTTTTCAGGCCGCTACGTCGTATCTTCGATGTACTCCGATTTAACGGCCGTCGTAGTCGCAGATCTACTGTAACTGTAACGTCAGAGGCCCCCCCCCCCCCCAAAACAACACAATCTGAACTCTGTAAGGAGACGACAAACCACACACACACACACACACATAATATGTCAATCAACTGACCAGTAGCAAGAGGCCATCTGTTCATTTAAACCCAATCTGCTTTGAAGAGCAACTTCATCATCATCATCATCACACACACACACCCTTGCATTGCAATGGCAAGGGTCCTTCCTGGTCTCCTTTACTCCTCCTCCTCCTCCTCCTCCCTCACCTCCGTATCCCGGAATAGGAGACAACAAAATAATAATAATAAATACACAAACACAAGCACAGGAGCGTCTCCTCTTACCCATCTGTGCTTGTGCGAGATGTTTTCAGAGGTCCATGGTGGATGAGAGAGCCGAGTGTGGTGCAGCGTTATGCCATCGCGTCGGTGATGCTCGGTAATAACCGGTGTCCCCTCTCTCTCTCTCTTCCCCTCTCTCTCTCACTCAGTCATCTTGTAGCGTTTCACCTCCTTCTCCTTCACCTCCTCCTCCTCCTCTTTTCATCAGACGATCGCGGAGGATCCGTGTCCTCCACCTCCTCCACCTCCTCCTTCCTTCTCCTCGCCCCCAGGTTTGATTCTGCAGTTTGTCAACAAAAGCAATCCAATCCACCGGTGCGCAAAAAGAAAAGGATGATGGAGAGAGGAGGTGGTGGTGGTGGTGGTGGTGGTGGGTGTGGGGGGGCTCGATCGCCGCTGTCTGACGTTCCTATTCGCCGTTCCCCCGTCGTGTTTATAAGCCGTTGTCGCCTCCTCCTCCTCCTCCTCCTCCTCCTCCCTCTATCTCTCGCTCTCTGATGCGTCTAGCGCCGTCGCTTCCGTCCTCGCGCTGCATCCGTTCGCTGGGAAATCAAAATAAGACTCTTTTTTTTTTTTACTCCTTTTTCATCCTCCTCCTTCTTCTTCTTCTTCTCGCGATCGGGCTGCACGAAGGAGTAGGACACGAGCGTGTGTGTGTGTGTGTGTGTGTGTGTGTGTGTGTTGGGGAGGGGGGAGGAGCCCCGGGAGAAGAGAGCTCCTCCCCTTTTATGTTGCTTTATCAGAGGCGGAATCAGAGGGGGGTGCGGTGGTTGCAGGGGTGAGGAAGGGGTGGGTGGGGTGGGGGGGGAGGCTCATACACAGAGAGGATTGGTGTTATTATTGCTGCCACTTCACTGACACACTGCTGCTGCTGCTGCTGTTTCTCCCCCCCATTACGCTAAATTTATCCAAACCCCGTTGTGCAGAAGTGAAAACCATGCCGCAACAGAACAAGAACAGCGCCCCCGTGAGGCTGTGGAGCTCACTGCACGGAATCAAATACTAAGAAATGACAAACTGGCACTTGCTGGAAAGAAGCCAGGTAGCAATTAAAGGACCAGCGTATGCACCACATACATATACATATATATATATATATATATATATATATATATATATATATATATATATATATATATATACACACATATGTATATGTGTATATATATACATATATATATATATATATATATATATATATATATATATATATATATATATATATATATATATATATCTATATACACACATATGTATATGTGTATATATACACATATATATACACATACATACATACATACATACATACATATATATATATATATATATATATATATACACATAAATATATATATATATACACATACATACATACATACATATGTATATATACATATATATATATATATATATATATACATATACACACACACACACACACATACATATACATATACATATACATAGATAGAAGGGAACTGCAAGTTTTGCCTAACATGTTCTTCTTCAATTTTGCATCAGAAACATGCTAGGTCTGGCCATTCTTGCGGCACAAGATGGCGGTCTTGTGCCTAAAGTACAAATAAAATGGCTTATTTTACTGCACCAGAAACCGTAAAGTAAACGTAACACACGTTTCTGTAAAATAACCGCCCAATAAATAAATGACACACCTTTAAAATACAAAACCCAATGGTTTTTGAACAGGCTAAGCTAACGTAACCAACGCCAACTCTTAAATCGGCGCGTAACCCCGACAGTTTGTCGACGACGACGTAGCAACAACAGAAACCAAAGTAAACGTAACACAAAACGTACTTGTTATGTTCCATTTCTGTAAAATAACCGCCCAATAAATAAATTACACACTGCACCTTTAAAATACAAACACAATGGTTTTTGAACATGCTAAGCTAACATTCAGACTACGCTAACGTTACCAACACCAACTCTTAAATCTGCGCGCAACCTCATTCTTAGTGGTTTCGTAAGGCCACCATACAGTACGTAGTTCTCTGAAGCGTTCCATTTGTAGTCGGAAATCAGAATTTCCGAGGTCACGCGGCAAAAATTTACAACTCGGTAACTCGTAGCAACCTCGCGCGCCTCAGCGTTTTTGTCTCACAGTAAATCTACGCCGTTTGCGTGCTCCAAATATCGCGGCGAGCTTCGCTAATCGACTGTTTTTTTAGCTAACAATACGAAGTCACTCCCAGCTCCTACTTCCGAGTTCCGACGTATGCACACAGACAACACAGCATGAGCGCAATCTACAGATTCACCATTAGATGTCATTATTTCCCACACACTGGACCCTTTATGCTGTGCACTGGGTGTGGCTCTAACTCTTTTATTCTCAGAACTGCCTCAGTGTGGTCGCTTCTAATGTGTGAACATGTGTGCGGCTAAATGAAAAAAAAAAAGCGAGATGTTTCATGCATTGTGGCCTCGGGCTAAGTTTGGTGAGCAGGAAGGAACAAGAAATTAGAGACTAAAGCTTTGCATCAGATAGTTGAGAAACGTGTATACAAAAGGTCGACTGTGTTTCACTACCTGATCAAGAGCTGCAGTGCTGAGTGTTAGACGGGTATTATTAGCTTAGTTAATAATGTTGAATTAGTGGTTGTGCATGTCGTAATATGGTAATATTTGAAAAACAAACAATGTAATAATAAAAAATAGAGAGATAAAAATGTTTTGGACGACTAAGTATCGTATCATGTTTTTGTCAAAGTTTGGACCAAAAAAATTTGTATCAAAAAAAAATTCAAATTTTGGACGACAAAGTATAGTATGATGTTTTTGTCAAATTTTGAACCAAAAAAATTGTATAAAGAAATTGTCAAATTTTGGACGACATAGTATAGAAATGTCGTTTTTGTCATATTTTGGACGACATATGATGTTTTTGCCAAATTTTGGACCAAAAAATTTGTATCAAAAAAAGCGTCATATTTTGGGCGACATAGTATAATATGTTGTTTTTGTCAAAGTTTGGAACAAAAAATTTGTATAAAAAAAATTGACAAAACAACATAGTATGATGTTTTGTCAAATTTTGGACGACAAAGTATAGTATCATGTTTTTGTCAAAGTTTGGACCAAAAAAATTTGTATCAAATTTTTTTTCAAATTTTGGACGACATAGTATAGAAATGTCGTTTTTGTCATATTTTGGACGACATATGATGTTTTTGCCAAATTTTGGACCAAAAAATTTGTATCAAAAAAAGCGTCATATTTTGGGCGACATAGTATAATATGTTGTTTTTGTCAAAGTTTGGAACAAAAAATTTGTATCAAAAAAATTGTCAAATTTTGGACGACATAGTATAGTATGATGTTTTGTCAAATTTTGGACGACAAAGTATAGTATCATGTTTTTGTCAAAGTTTGGACCAAAAAAATTTGTATCAAATTTTTTTTCAAATTTTGGACAACATAGTATAGTATGATGTTTTTGTCATATTTTGGACACAGTATAGTATGATATTTTTGTCACATTTTGGAGCAAAAAAATGTTCCAAAAAATTTTGGACGACATAGTATATTATGTTGTTTTTATCAAAGTTTGAAACAAAAATGTGTATAAAAATGTTTACGATTTTGGACGACATAGTATAGTATGTCGTTTTTGTAAAATTTTGGACCCAATTTTTTTTTTTTTAAATTGTCACATTTTGTCGTCGGATATGATCAAACAAAGAATAACACCGACGGTTTTAATCCACCCGATTGTCAGACTTGGTTTAACCTTCCTCGATCTTCATAACACAACACATGATACTGATTTAAAACCCCGGCTTAGATCTGTTAACCGAGGAGGAATTATCGGACGGTTAATTGTTTAAGGTCATTAACTTTAAGCTCATTAAGACGAACTGCGATCCCTAAAGCTGCCCATGTGAAACCACACGGACAGTTGGTCAAATCCTCAGTAAGTCGTGAAAATAACTGACAGAAGAGAAAAAAAGTGTGAACATTTGTGTTGTTTTGATGCCCAACGACGCTGTCAAACAACAGACACGAGAGTCGGACAAGGACGTACCGCATAAGAATCAAAACTGAATTAACTAGTTATGTTTTCTGAAGTTAAAAAGGTAGAGCGTTGACATTTCATTTTGCAGAAGTTGAGGATAAAATAATAAGTACGTTACCCGAGAATAAGCGTCTTGTATTTAGACCAGGAGCCTTCAGAGGCCGCCATGTGTTTACAACAGCCCACAATGGACAAGCTAAACATATTTGATGCTAACTGAACGCTACATAGGGTTGTTTGACACACTTGCAAGCACCAAGAAGCTACTGCAGTGTGAAATAACACACCACTGCACACCTGACTCGTTCCGAGAGGCAAACGGGACCAAAACGACCCACTTTTCCAACACACAGTTAAGTCAAGCTAAGGCTGTTGCTCAACTATGACGTTCAACTGGACTACTGTCCTTGTCCTCGGGTACAAGCACTAGTGGGCAGGCGATTTATTGACTTCCTTAATACTCCGCTATGCCCGTATCGGGTGCTAATAGCTCGTTATTAGCCATTCGAGCGCCGTTCCGTGTCTTCCTACCATCCGTGAACTGTAAAATATTCAATTCTTTCAGCTCACGGAGCATAAAATCGGTCTCATCATCAGTCAACCGGGCGTTTTTGTACATTTTTTACGAAGCGATGGACGCGATTGCGTAAACAGAAGTCCAAACATTTTGCACGCTCTGTTGTGGAAACGTCTGCATAGAAGAAACCGTAGTTTTGTTTTTCCCGTAGCTCGTAGAGTAAGACTTAAAATCACCTGAGAAATCATGCACACGTGGAATGAGCTGTATGTGCCTGGACAAGCTCGACTACACACCCCATTCCCTCACATTTTTGCATGAGCATCTACTTTTTTTTTTCTTTTTTTTTTACATTTAAAGCTGCAGCGTGTCTCAGCAAATGTCTGTTACCTGCAAATCATTGTCAAACCACTTCATAAAATTGCAGATTAAGGCTATCAGGAGTACAGTATGTTCACATTGGAGCTTTTAAGACGGTCATCAAACTTTACTAGCTTTTATGCGTCTGTATGAGCCATGAATGTTGATGCTAGGAAATTATGAGCATTATAAGTCGCGCAGTGGCCTCTTTTATGGAGTGTTTACATTTTCATTTTCATAATTAAATACATCATTTGCCTAGATAAATACTGGCATGACACGCAGTTGTTTGAAATAACCGTATGACAAGAGCCTTCAGTAGCCACCTGTGTGAAGCTTGTGCTAGCAGGGGGAAGGCTAACGTGCTAAAAACGGCAACGCTAGCAAGGCAAATTTGAGGATATTTTCGCCGCGTGTCGTCTTTGTTTTGAACGTTAGCGCGCAGCAAACATGTGCGCGTTGGCGTTTTGTGGATGAGGCTTTGTGGAATTTGTCAGCTTATGTTTGTGGTGAGACTGAAGCAAAGCAAACACGTTGCAATGCTAACACGTCAGTGTTTAACTCTATCTCCTGGTCACATCGTAGCTTAGAACGTTGCCTTATGCTAATATTTACTGGCATGACAGGCGTTTGACAAGAGCCTTTAGTAGCCACCTGTGTGAAGCTTGTGCTAGCAGGGGGAAGGCTAACGTGCTAAAAACAGCAACGCTAGCATGGCAAATTTGAGGATATTCGCCGCGTGTCGTCTTTGTTTTGAATGTTTGCGCGCAAACATTTGCTCGTTGGCGTTATGTGGCTGAGGCTTTGTGGAATTTGTCAGCTCACGTTTGTGGTGAGACTGAAGCAAAGCAAACACGTTGCAACGCTAACACGTCAGTGTTTAACTCTTTCTCCTGGTCACATCGTAGCTTAGAACGTTGCCTTATGCTAATATTTACTGACATGACACGCGTTTGTTTGAAATAACCGTATGACAAGAGCCTTCAGTAGCCACCTGTGTGAAGCTTGTGCTAGCAGGGGGAAGGCTAACGTGCTATCGGTAGTATCGGTAGCGCGCAACGCGGATGTAAAAGGGGGTTATTTTCCCACTCTTGCATGAAAATATTCAGTGGGGTGGGGGGATTGGCTTCTCAGATGGCACTGGAGATAAAAAAGTTATACGCGACTTTGATTTGAGTCCAGGGCTCCGGTGACTCGATTTACCTCCGCGGCGGCTACCGAGTCGCCTCGCGAGATAAAATTCCTCACTGACAGATTGACAGGAAATATGGGGGGGGAGGGGGGCGCCGGACATGGACGGTGCGACTGAACTCAAGCTAACCTCGAGAAAGACAGAAGGGACACAATCATATAAGACATTTAAAACATTTTGTTGTGAAATTGTGTCAATTAAAAAACCCGTCATGAACGGGTCAAGGAGCGAGAAATCAAATGCAGAGTGAATGATTGGAAAGGTCATGTGATATTCTGTACTGCACATCTGGTCACAATAGAGTTGTCGCAGCTGTAATTTTACACATTTTTACGTAATTTACACTTTTTTAAAGGACTTATTGTAAAAATCTTTCTACATTGTAAATTGTAATTATCTTTATCTTTACCGTCTGTGACAATGTCAATTTCTGGATCTTATCGTCTGAGCCCTCCAATAAAGTAGTAAAAACGTGCCAAGCAAGTGTGATATGATCTATCGTAGTTTATTGGCTCACTTGAGCGTAAACTCCATTATACGGAAGAGGATTAGGGCCAAATGTCAAACTTTTTTTCCTCAGAATTCTGGCGATTTTTTCATTCTTTTTTTTTGTCCATTAAAAAAGTGCAAATACTAATTAAACAATAATTAGGACCAAACTTAACACTTTTTAATCTGGTTAAATCATCAGAACTAATATTAATCCCAAACATAATCAATTATAAACTGGATCTGCTATGAATTACATAAATTATTAATATGGCATTTCCATTTAAAACAGCTGTTTTGGTGTTTTCAGGGCCGGCCCAAGCCTACATAGGGCCCGAAGCTAATTTAGATTTTGGGCCCCATATGGTTCATGAATGGTAAATAAAATAAATGTATTCAAATATTCAAATAAAATAAACAATTAGTTAAACAATAATGTAACAAGATAAAGATATGAACTTTGCAAATAACTATTATCGTCGCACAAATATCAAATGCTCTAGGGGGCCCCCTGGTGGCTCTGGGTATATTTAATAATATGCCGCTTCAGGCAGATTCCTCCAATGTGTGGCAACGTGTGCCAAAAATGTTTTTGTATGGGAGGCAAATTAGCAAGACAAACACAAAAACAATCATCGAAACAACTTTGAACCTGTTTTGCAGGCGTTAGCGCTGGCTAATAGGGCATTTTTAAATAAATAAATAAATAAATTCACATCAGCAGGGAAATTACTTCTATTTCGGGGACACTTTAAAGGTTTAAAAATCACACGGACGTCGAAATTGCAGAAACAAACAACCCCCATGTTCGTCTCAGATGTCTCACGGTGAACGACTTCATTACACGCTACAGTGAAAATGAACAGAAAGTTGCAGATTAAAGGTCTCAGCCGCGCTAATCCGTCAACTCCCAGAATATCAGTGTCTTGCCTCCTTACACACACACACACACAGCTCTGTGAGAGTAAACGGTAAAACTTCCGTTGCTTACCTTACTTCTTTTGTTTCCTTTTTCCCCCGCGTCTTGTTTTTGTTTTTAAATTCCTCGTGGTAGTCGCGGGGAGTCCAAGTTCCAGCTCCGGTGCTCCTGCTCCCAGGTGACACTAACAAGCTCTACCATCAGAGGTGAGAAGAATCAGGTGAGCATGCAAGCAGAAAAAAAAAAAAATGTGTCCAATTTCCTTGGTGGCAAACTGAACCTGCCTCACCGGTTGTGTGCACCCTAAACACGCCCACAAAGCAAGAGGCAGTGCTGTCAGGGAGTAGGCTTCGTTACCTCTTATCTCACAGTGCAGAACATATATTTTTTAATAGGAATACAAGGAGTTACTTTCACTTTATTATCTCATTCTGATGACTCGGCAGAAAAATAAATAAAAAAACAACCCTTTTTTTTTTTTTTTTTAATGATAAAGGTGACCAAGCCGTTAAAAGCATCAGATTACAAGACCCCCGTTGCCAAGATCAAATGCACTGCCCTGAAACCTGAAGGCACGTGGTGTCGTAAAGGAACTTCATATGGTCCTGTCCTGTCTGTGTCTGTGTCTGTGACAGATCTGGATAATGTGGCACCACATTGCCATCTGATGGACTGGCTAATCCAAGCAGCTGAACTCAAGTCAGCGAAGCAGTGGTAGAATCCATGATGGGCATAAAAATGTTTTTTTTTTCTTCTTTATAGATAACTCTGACAAAATGTGCCCCATTTACACCTGGCATTCAAGGGATAGTTTGAAATGAAATTTGACCCATCATTGGGAGGCCTGCGACGCTCAACACTGTGTGCAGTGCAGGTGCAGTACCAGATGGCAAAAAGTAAGGTCATGCGACTCGAAAGTTGATGAAAATCAGCAAGGAAAACACGGTTCTAGAAGGTTCTAAAATAACGTTCCTTGACTTTATTTGTCTTTTTATTATATATTCTTAGACGTACATGGGCAAGGAACCATGCACGGTACTTTCATTGAAAGGAAAAGGGTCTCTCAGACTCTGGTTCATAAAGGTAACGCAAATGGATCATTTCCACGAATTTCAAAAATTCATAAAAATTATTCGTTAAGAGGTTTGCAAATATTTTCAACGCATCCTTGTTCAGGGCGATGCCGACTATTATGATGGTAAATTTCAAGTCATTCCGAGATACTTTAAATTTCAAAAATTCATTAAAAAATTTAAAAAATCATTAAAAAAATTTAAAAAATCATTAAAAAAAATTAAAAAATCAATAAAAAAATTTAAAAAATCATTAAAAAATTTAAAAAAAAATTCCTTTAAAAATAATAATTTTTTCCGAGATACTTTAAATTTCAAAAATTTGCAAATATTTTCAACGGATCCTTGTTCAAGGCGATGCCGACTATTATGATGGTAATTTTCAAGTCATTCCGAGATACTTTAAATTAAAAAAATTCATAAAAAAATTTAAAAAAACATTAAAAAATTTAAAGAAATTCATTAAAAAATAAAGAAATTAATTCCGAGATACTTTAAATTTCAAAATATTGCAAATATTTTCAACTGATCCTTGTTCAAGGCAATGCCGACTATTATGATGGTAAATTTCAAGTCATTCCGAGATACTTTTTGTTTTCTTGAAGAAAGTCAGCTCACTGTCAAATGCATCAGGGCAAATAGATCATTTCCTGAATTTCAAAAATTCATTAAAATTATTCCTTAATGTTGCGGAGATTTGATTATTAAGTGAGTCGACCAAAGAAGGAGTTTCCTGGAGTCAGAGATTAGTTTAGTTGAAAAGCTTTATTGGAAGCAGCTCAGATCTGAGGAGAACTGAGACCAGAGTTAGGATACTTAAAGGTGCTTCCTCTGCTGATACATGGAGCTGACCTTGGGGAGGACTGCAGTAGCATCTGCCCCATTCCGGTCAGGCTCAGCGAAAACACGAAGAGACGAATTCTGTAGACAACAGTGCTATACCGAGGTCGCTGTGACAACAACAGTTTCAGCAGGCGCCGTCCTGAATTGTTTAGGCTTGTGCTTAGGACTGGGAGCTGATAACTTTAGAGAAGGCCGAATAATGTTTTTCCCTTACACTTGAGAGGTTTGCAAATATTTTCAACGCACCCTTGTTCAAGGTGATGCAGACTATTATGACGGTACATTTCAAGTCATTTTGAGATACTTTTTGTTTTTTTTGAAGAAAGTCAGTTCACTGTCAAAGTGCATCAGGGCAAAAGGATCATTTCCCAAATTTCGAAAATTCATTAAAATTATTCCTTAAGAGGTTTGCAAATATTTTCAAGGCATCCTTGTTCAAGGTGATGCAGACTATTATGACGGTAAATTTCAAGTCATTCCGAGATACTTTTTGTTTTTGAGACTAAAGTCAGCTCACTGTCAAAGTGCATCAGGGCAAATGGATCATTTCCTGAATTTCAAAAATTCATTAAAATTATTCCTTAAGAGGTTTGCAAATATTTTCAACAGATCCTTGTTCAGGGCGATACTGACTATTATTGTGGTAAATTTCAAGTTATCTTTTGCTGCCCATTTATTCTGTAGACCGTTTATGGCTCACAATCTCTCGCTGGATGGGGGTTGAGGTCGGGCCTCTGTGAGGGTTCAGTCAAGTTCTTCCACACCAAACTCAAAACCATAAGTCAAACCACGCCTTTATAGTCGTCTTGTTTTGTTCGCTAGGACGCAGTCATGTTGGAATAGAAAAGAGCCGTTCTCCAAAAAAAAAGTTGGAAGCATTGTCCAAAAGGTCCAATGCTAAGACGAAGCGTTAAGGATGTCCTTCATTGGAGATAAAGAGGTTGAGCCCAAAGCACTGATCAAACACCTGAATTCAATACTTCGCAGGTGTGGCCAAGTACTTTTGTCCATATTGTGCAAGTCTCTGTGTGAGGGAAGGGTTTTTCCTCTCCTTGTAAATGACAAACTGATTCATTCATTTAATGGTTGCGTGGGGTGCTGACATAGGGCGATAGGCGGGGGTACATTCACTCTCAATCTCACGCCTACGGTCAATTTAGAGCGTCCAATTGACCCCATATTGGATGTTTCTGGACTGTGGGAGGAAGCCAGAGAACCCGGAGTGAGGTGTTAAGTACTCCACTTTACCTCTACCAAGGACCTGTGGTGGATTTGCGTACCAGAAATGATTCAAACACTCCTTGTCAACGGCCTCTTTTGTCTTCATAGCCTCATGCGTCAGCTTTATGTTAGCTGAGCTATGTTTGTCTTTATTTGCATAGTAGGTTTGCACTTCAAAGCAAAGCAAGGTATGTCAAGTGCATACACTACTATAAAAAGGCTTATACTCAGGCTATGAAACACAAAATGACGCCTGTGTCTCCGCCTACAAGCGTTTTTAGGGCCCAAAAGCTAAGTTTCAAACTCAATGTACTGCATGTGTCAAATCATTGGAGCGCAGCTGTCAACACATCCAAGGCCTCACGGCAGCCTCACACCCCGAGACCATCCATCACAACGGCAACAACAACAACACAGGGAGGTGGGGTGTGTGTTCTCCTTAACGCCACTTCACTCCAACTCAAGAACTACTCTTTACCTTCCAGCACAAACAGATTCATATCAAATCAGACTTTTCTGTCACGCCGTGCCTTAGCTGCGAGGGCAAGGGATCGCTATAGGTCGCGTTGAGAAACACGACCCCGCCCCCCCCCCGCCCTCTGGGATGTTTGCGAGCGAGCGAGTCAGCCGGGTTTTCCCATTGTGATGATGACCAAAGGAGGTGACATTTCAGAGCTGTCATCGCACAACAATGACACTGTGATACCTTGGTATTTATCATATGTCGGCCCTTAGAGGATATACAAACAGCTTGACGGCGTGCGTGGTTTCTAACCAGGTGACAAAGCAGGTGTAAAGTAGCAGCTAGGGCCACATGGCGTCCAATAGTGTTTCCTTTTTCCACAAACAACCAGGCCACAATAACAATTTTACAGGGCCTTTCTAAGTTTCCTGCCACAGGATCATATTCAAAAGCTGAAATGTGGGTTCTGCTGCCACACTTTGACACGGGAATCACCAGAGGATAAGTGATCACAGACTCTCTGAACGTGCGATTTTTCCCTGAATCCTGCGAGCGCTCGCTTTCGTCGGGGAAGGAAATCCCTCAGCATCTGCTGCCAACTGACACAGAGCCCAAAATGCTCCGAATACTCAACCACGTGTGTTTATTTTCTTCACTTTTTTCTAAAAGGAACCATCAAAGTGTACCCGAAAACCCACTTTACAAGTAGTACAGGTCTAAGCGGGGGGTGGGGGGGTGGAGGGGAGGCACTTAGCAGCATTCCTTGTGTCTGCTTTAGCGGCCGTCGCAATGATGGGAATGTTCCCCGCAGTGCGTAAAAGTGGATTAACGGCGCAATTTGTGGTATTTTTGCACACGCCTACTATTGTGCTAATGTACTTACAGATTAGCGTTAAGATCAGTGAAGCAGGTTAAGCTAGTTCTGGTTAGTAATCATCACCTATATCTGTATTTATATAGCACTTTTCTAGTCTTGGTGACCGCTCAAAGGTGCTAGTAATCTGTAATTCTAAAAAATGTCCTGTCTTCTTCCTTCGTGAACTGATTTTGTGGTTCAAAAGCTACTGTGACATTATAAATAGCAGGAGCAAGCATTCTTCTCTTAGACGGAAGGATGTACGTATGTATGTATTACAACTTAGAGGTCAAAGGACAAAGGGTGAAGGTGACGGTGACCTCCCAAATCACACGTAAAACCATATTCTTGGAATCTTCTAAACACCTCGGAAGAATCCAAAGTTTTGACGTTGACGGATCGCTTCCTTCGCGCCAACAATCGCTCACGTTCTTCCAGCGAGTCCGCACGACCCCCCCCAATTATAGTTTTTCTTGTACTCTGTATTATGAACACAATCTGTCGGAGCTCAAAGTCCTCATGTTCGCCCCATCTGTCAATACCGCGCCACTGTGGTGTCACCGAAAAAACCTCCTCAGTGGTTCTTTCTCGTCATTTACAGCGTTTTCTTATTAGTCAGCAACACGTGTTGTATTAGGCCGACACTTAATAATAGCTTGTTGCCGATAAGTTGCTAGGATTAGACTTTTGTTGTTTTCTTTGCGAAAATAATGAAATAAAACTGTGCAGAAGTACAGCTTGATCATTCTTAAGCCTCATGTAGACATTGTGAATTGTTTGCCATCGACGGTAAATGGAGATGTACTAGAACCCGCGTTATCTGTATGTGATGTTTGAGTCAGACCTCCGCAAACGGGAAGTCTGCGGAATCCTCGCGGTTACATCGGAACAGGTACGACGAGTCACCGTTTAGTCAGAAAAATTCCCAAAAATCGTGCGACTTTTCATGCCCTCACACCCACTCGCCAGTGGACATGAGGTAATTTCTGAAATATGGCACCCTCACACTCCGGAGAGAGGGGATTCTCGCTGTGAAAAGCAAGAGCATGACACTGCGAGGACATAATATGTCTGAGCTGAGCGTGTCATGAGGAAGTTTTAATATTATTAAAACTTCCTCATGACACGCTCAGCCACGTGGACATGAGCTGTTTGGAAGGCAAATAGGTTGTTTGTTTTTCCCCCAAGGACAGGACGAGGCCTCCGCACCTTTAGTAAAATTTAAGTGAGTCACTTATTGGGTCATTGAAAATGGGTCAAGTCAACAGACTGCATATAAAAGTAGACGGACGTAGTCTTTTTGAAAACTAATTCCAGTGAAAACTTGACCAGCGCCTAGTCAAAACTTCACGTCGCGTACAACCAGGACGATATGGCGCTAGCCGTCAATACAGTGCCGTGCTTTATTGTCTATTTTCGTCTAAACGGGAAGAATTTATACGACGGACATCATATTGGATTGAGACCATGAACCCTGTCAGGAAAATAATAATAATGGGAAAGTAAATGGAGTTCTGTTTGCGACCAGCAGAGGCGCTATCTGGTGACATCTGAAGGCCCACGTATTCTCAACAAAAAAAATGGAGCAATACCACCGGAAATTGTGGGGGCGGTATAGCGTCAACGACGATTTGATGATTTCGGATCAAGCACAAAAAGATAACCTCTTCGATCCGAGTATCGCGCAAAGGTCCGTACCAACGGGAAAGACACGCAGATGTATGTAGGGTAGGGATGGAAATAAGATTCGGGACGGACGTAAAACAAACGAAATGAGCCTTTGGACCTAAATTTCAAACTGGAAGTTGGTCGTATTGTCATTACAATTTGGCGGGCGATGATTCTTGACTAATCTTTGACCCATTTCGCCCATTTAGCTTAGCAAAAAAAAACGGTTTGTGGACAAAACAAGGCATTCGAGAACATCGTCATTTCCAGGTTTGACAAACACTGATCTGACTTTTTTGCTGACATTTTACGGACCAAACCAATAATTGACCGATTAATTGATTATGAAAATAATCGTGAGTTGCAGCTTTAGTCAAGTCCACAGAGTACAAAATATTGCCGTACCAACGCGAAAGACACGCAGAGGTATGTTGGGTAGTGATGGAAACGACACTCCCGGGACGGACGTAAAACAAACCAAAATACCGGAGTTTAAATGAGCCTTTGGACCTCAATTTCAAACTGGAAAGTTGAGATTCTTGACTAACCACTTACCCATTTCGCCCGCTTAGCTTAGCTTAGCAAAAAAAAACCCTAAGGCATGCCAAGTTAGAGTGGATTTTGCCGCCAAAAGGCGACGGCATAAATACTCAGCATTCCCCCCCGTACAGTGGAATGTCTCTTAATGTGAACAAAACAAATGACAGGGTGCTTTAAGAAAAAATACCTGTCACTGAGTCTAGACTCTTAGATGACCACCTGTCACCACAGTAGACGTCAAAAACCAGTCTTAGTTTAGTCAAAAATGTTGAGTCATTTTAAGCGATATATTTCATAACATATAAAAAATACTTTCAAAGACATTATTTTATCCCGTTACATGGCCTTACAGGACGTCATTTTTCCTCACCTCTACAAATCGTTAATCTTGATGAGATTCCTACATTTATATATATATATATATATGTATATTTTTTACATGTGACAGAAAAAGGGGCTACAGTCAGGATTACATATATATTCACAACCACCAGCATTTATTACAGAAGATCATTTTCGTGGCCAAGTAGCCACGTCCGTCCCCACGTGTCCTTTGGGTCACTAAGCTCTCGTTATGATACATTAAAAGCCCCCGACCACCTCTTAGAGTCTCTGTTCCCATCACAGTTCCACATCCTCCCTATCACTGGGGTCCCAGTCCTCCTCCCTGGGTGCTCTGGCCGTCGCAGTGGTCACCGCCCCACAGCTGGTAAAACTGAGTGAAGTCCACGTAGGGCGGAACTCTGCCCGTCTCGTCGGGCTGCGCCGCCTGACTGCCTCTCTGGCGGAACAGGCTTCCGTCTCCCGAGCTGGAGCTGGAGCTCTGCGTCTGGGTGTTGGTGGACTGCAGCGTCGCCGTCGGGCTCTGGCTGCTAGAGTAGAGGGTGGAGGGGGAGGAGGAGAAGGGCGGGTGGAGGGGGAGGGCGGAGGGCGGGGAGGACACGGGCATGAGGGTCGGAATCGACGGGCAGACGCCCACGTCCCGGGCGGACAGGCAAAGGAGAGAGGCGGAGAGGGGGGGAGGACGCGGAGGAGCCGGGGTGGTGGTGGAAAGGGAGAAGAGGGAGGTGGAGACGGAGAGAGGAGGAAGAAGAGGGGAAGAAGGGAGTTCAATGACGGGCTGCGGGATGTCACCGGAGCTTAGACAGGAAGCAGGCTGATACATGCTAAAGGAAGACAGCGTATAGGACACGGGACGGATATTGGGGAGGGGGGGGGGACCATGAGGAAGAGAAATGACGATTTGAGTTCTGACAGTGAGTGACAGACAGAAACAGAGCGACAAGAGTCCTTCAGGAAGACGACGAGAGAGTGGAAAGTAATCCTTTGCCGACTGAGTGAAATGTGCACAACTCTGCAGCTACGTTGAAATGACGCCACGTTAGGCTAGCTTGCGCAGTCATATTACGATCACACCACAGCGGTTTACGTCGACTGTGGGCTGTGTGTAAACTAGTGCTGGGCACTAGGTCAACGCACGTTAACGCATGCCGCGTTACCATTTAGCTCCGTTAGCTGCATTAGCTTGTTGAGCGACGCTTATCTGCCTACAGTCGAACTGGAGCGGTCTGTTTATGAAACGAAAAGAGCAGCGCTTACAAATAAACCAGCGTACCTGTGCACTGCGTATGTGTGCCTCTGTTTTTAAAGTTTAGCGTTACTTTAGAGACTCATTTTAACAATAGGGAGTCACGTAAAGATGACGTCACACGCGTTTTTTTCCGGTCAGGGAAACGCATCATGCATTAACGCAGCACTAGTGTAAACACAAACGTTGAATTAATTTTAGTAATGCATGAATGACCACGATAGAAAGGGGAAAAGAAAATCAGGAAGCGCCAAACTACTACAAAAGCACTACTCGCGCTGCCGTAACATGAAATAAATGGACTTAGGCTGATAACCGATGCTAATATCTATGTAAACTATCATTCAAAAGTTGGGGTTCCCTGAGAAATGTCCTTATTACAACAATACAACATTAAATTATACATTGCTAATGTGGTAAACGACTATTCTAGCTGCAAACGTCTGGTTTTTAATGGAATATGTACATAGGTGTATAGAGGCCCATTTCCAGTGTTCTAATGGTACGTTGTGTTTGCTAATGGCGCTAGAAGGCTATTGGATGATTAGAAGACCCTTGTGCAATGATGTTAGCACAGCTGAAAACAGTTTTGCTGGTTCTTTGACAAAATAAAAATCATTATTTCTAATCTTGTCAATGTCTTGACTATATTTTCTATTCATTTTGCAACTCTTTTGATGAATAAAAGTGTGACTTTTAATGGAAAACACAAACAAATTGTATAGGTGAGCCCAAACTTTTCAACGGTAGTGTACATATTTCCCTGCATTTAGCTTCTTTTCCGCAGTGAAACTGACATAGTATTTCGGAGAGGGCGCTAGCATAAATGTCAAGAAGAAGAACGATGCGTTTACGTGTGTTCAGACCCGTCCACATAACGTAACTGGATCACTTAGGAAAAGCATTTGAATGCCATGACAGAACGGGGTCATGGACTCCCCTCGCCGTGACCACACCCTTCCTCCGAATAAAATAACGTGGTTGAGGTCAGGTGTAACGTTTCACGACAACCTGTGCTGTGACGCGCCGTAGCACAACAACAGGAAAATGGGGCTAGTTATTCTTTTCTTTTACGTAAAAGGACGCAGCTGTCATTACATCTCTGTATATGGATATGATACTAGCTAGCTAGCTACTGTGCTAAAGGGGAAAATTCGATACTGACACACTTTTCCAGCTGTCCTAGATCAATTGTGCCGAGTCAATACGGTGAAATTAATCCACAGTTTGTGTGTGTCGAACAATGGGGAAGCAAAGCAAAGTTCACAGAGGAGGAAGTGAAAAATCAAATAAACAAAATAAAACAAATAGCAAGCGTGGAATGGGAGCAGCTAGCTAAAATACCCCCAACAATTAGCTTATCAGTAAGGGAGGAAAGAGGCATGTACACTATATGGACAAAAGTATATGTTATCAAATACATGTACGGTACTTTAACATGGGATTGGTCCCACTTTTGCAGCTTCCACAAGACTTTATTTTAAGATTTTAAAGTGTTTTTAATGGAAATTTGTGTTTAAAGGTGCCATATGTAAGAATGTGGCCAAAAACGGTTACTACATTCAAATTACAGAGGTCTTTTAGGTTTTGTTTTCAGACGCAACTGAAAACAAAAACCTCGGCAGCTGAGACTCTACTGACTGCAATGATTGGTAGACAGGGCTAGGTGGCGCCACATGCCAAAACATGATTTGCAGTCTGCAAAATATTTATTTTTATGCAAATATTTTGGCTGTACTGTTGTTGTTGGCGAGTTCAGTTTGTTATATGAACATTATTCCTGAGTCTCTGTGACATATTAGGAGGATTTTATGGCCAGTTGATTTAGATTTATTACATAATGCACCTTTAATTCATTCTGAAGAGCATCTATGAGGTCAAATACTTTAGTCCATATAGTGTATGTTGGACAGAGGGGAGAGCACGGACGAGTGAAAATGTTCAAGTTGACGACGATGTGTGCACAATGGCATGAGCGTGAAAGTCCAGAACAAACTGAAGAACCGAAGTAAAAGGTGGGAGGAGGAAAAACAAAAACAAACAAATCAGACTCACCCCGGCGTGGGAGTGCCTTCCTCTAAGGTGGAGGCAGTGTTGGTCCCGTTGGTGAGCGTACCTTGGGAGGGCATGACCAGCGAGAGGGTGACGCTGGTTTTACTGGTGCTCTGGCTGTTGGAGTACGGCACAGACACCGGGTAGATACGACCACCTGAGAGGAGAACATGTCATTTATAAAAAGGTATAAAATTAGAAATCACAGCACTCTTGTATTTCCTCTCTCTACAGTATACGTTTAACTGAACTTCATCGGAAATTTTACTATAAATAAGTAAAATTTACTATAACTATAAATGTCAAACCCCTGATTTTCTCAAATAAAAATGACAATTTCACTCAGAATTCAAAGCTTTTATTCTGAAAAGTAAAAGAGGACCTCTTAACTTAGATCTTGCCATGATATCGTATCGTGACTTAGATATTGTGAGGATATTGTATCATGACTTAGATATCACGACGATATCGTATCGTGACTTAGATATCGCAATTATATCGTATCGTGACTTAGATATCGCAATGATATCGTATCGTGACTTGGATATCGCGATGATATCATATCGTGATTTAGATATCAGGACAATATCGTATCTTTACTTAGATATTGTGATGATATCGTATTGCGACTTAGATATCGTGGCGATATCATATCGTGACTTAGATATCGTGGCGATATCGTATCGTGACTTGATATCGTAACTTAGATATAGTAATGATATCGTATCGTGACTTGGACATCGTGACGATATCGCATTGTGACTTAGATATCGTGATGATATCATTGTGACTTAGATATCGTATCATGACTTAGATATCGTGATGATAGCGTATTATGACTTAGATATCGTAATGATATTGTATCGCGACTTAGATAGTGAGATGATAGTGACTTAGATATCACAATGATATCGTATCCTGACTTAGATCGAGATGATATGGTATCGTGACTTAAATATCGTGATATCTTATTGTGACTTAAATACCGTGATGATATCGTATCGTGACTTAGATATCACACGATGATATCGTATATATCATGATGATACCGCATTGTGACTTAGATATCGTGATGATATCGCATTGTGGCTTAGATATTGCGATATCTTATCGTGACTTAGATATCACGATGATATCGTATATATCATGATGATAACGCATTGTGACTTAGATATCGTGATGATATCGTATTATGGCTTAGATATCGCGATGATATCTTATCGTGACTTAAATATCACGATATCGTATATATCCTGATGATATCGTATCGTGACTTAGATATATTGTGTGATGCGTGATCTTACCCTGTGTGGGCGTGAGCGCTCCGTCAGCCAGCGGGTAGTTGAGCGTGCGGATGAGCAGAGTCATGTCCTCGTGCCGGGAACAGTAGGTCGCCCTCTGACGGCCGGACACGTAGACGTCGTGGTGCAGCCTCTTGACGCGCTCCACCACCGACTGAGCCACCGCCTCCAGGCTGGTCTGCAGGGCCAGCTCTGCCGCTACCATGGCAACGATTTCCTACAGTGACAGAAGAGGAGAGCCAGAGGAAAAGCTACATTACCGATGTCAGCGGGCGAGAAGAAGAAACCCCTGCACTTGTATAGTGATATCATGGACCGTGTATATATATATATATATATATGATTCCCACCCATATATATATTGTTTTTTTTGCCTCATGTGGAAAAGAAAAAAGAAAAAATCTGAAGAATGAGTGCTGGGAATGCGGTTGGGCTGCCCTGGACGAATGTGGGCTAACCTGATTGGCCTGTTCGGGGCCGTGGGCGGACTCCAGGGCATTGATGAGACCTTCTGACATGAGCAGCAGGAAGCCCGACACGCTGTCCAAAGACTGGCTGCCGTGAATCTCCGGCTCCGCGATGATTGGTTTGGCCTTGGCCGCGCTGACGGTGGAGGAAGACAAGACGAGACGATTAGATGAGGAGATAAACGAGATAAACATCACCTGACTCATGGATCTGAAGAATTTCCTGCACTCTCTTTGACGGCGTCGAGGATGAAATTGTATATATTCTGCAGTATTGTGTTTCATTAAGCGTCGTCATACGAGGAATAACTATTAGATATACGAGATGGATTCACTTGGCTTAAACAACAGACAGGAAATGAAGACATTGGAGAGAAGGCAGTGGGGGGGGGGGGGGGGGTGGCGGTTCCTAGGATTTCATGAGACTCAGCTGTGGTTAATGTGAGAGCTGGAACAGAGTCACATCTGATATTATGGCCTGCATTCATTGTCCCTGGGCGCACACACACACACAGGTCTAGAGAGATTTGTAATAAATGTGTTTCATTAGCTGCCCCTGAAACACTGCTCTTAAAGCTGCAGTATGTAAGAGCGCTCGGCTGAACAGACAGAACACTTGATTGTTGAGTTTCGTCAACGGTGCGTTCCATTTACATCGGGAGTCGGGGGTTGGAACTAAGAAAAACGGATGCAAATCTATCTCGGGTCAAGCCACGCAGATTTTGTACACAGTTGCAGTGTAGCAACATGTCCACTAGGGGTGGGGGGGTGGGGTGGGCGAAATAATCGATACAGCGGAATATCGCGATATTTTGCGTGCCGATTTTATGATATGATATCGTATCGTGACTGAGACATCTTGATGATATCGTATCGTGACTTAGACATCGTGATGATATCTTTTCGTGACTTAGATATCGTGATGATATCGTATTGTGACTTTGACATTGTAATGACATCGTATCGTGACTTGGACCTTGCGACGATATCCTATCGTAACTTAGATATCATGGCCATAACGTGACTTTGATATCGCAATGATATTGTATCATGACTCAGATATCGTGACTTGAACATCGTGACGATATCCTATCATGACTTAGGTATCGTGACTTGGATATCGCAAATGATATCGTATCATGACTTAGATATCGTGACTTAGATATTGTGATGATATTATATCGTGACTTAGATATCGTGACGATATCATAGATATCGTGATATCGCATCGTGACTTAGATATCGTGACGGTATCATACCGCCGGTGATTCCCACCTCTAAGCCCTTAGTCGTACGTCAAATAAAACAAAGCAAAATTAACAATAACATAGAGGAGGAGGAGTTTCAGGTATTGGGGGAGTGGCTGTATGACGCTTATTTGCGTGAACTGTGGCGTCACCTGAGCAGGTCGATTTCACTGTAGTTGAACTTGACCCGGTAGTCCCCGAGTCTCCTGGTGCTACTCTGTGCCGCGACCTGCCCCGCCTGCCTCACACGAGCCGAATCCACACCTGGAAGAGATAGGGGGGGATGAAACATCATAAAGCGAACAGACCAAACCATCTACAGAGGAAGACGACAGCGAAGATAAGCGACGGAAAAACGCCACTTCCATGTGGATAGCATGCATATGATATCATTAGAAAATAAATGTTTTGGTGTGGGCAGAGTGACGGGGTAGAGGGGAAGACGAGTGCAATAAGTAGAAGAAGGAAGGGGGTGGGGGTGGGTGGATGAAAATATGGGGGGGGGTGGGTCACCTTGTGCTCGGTTAATGGAATTTCATTTCATTTAAATCATTCAGACGGAGAGAGAGAGAGGGCCTGGAAAACCCAAACTGGCGCAGCATCAAGTTTGCTAGAAAAATCAATGCGGCCAATTCCACTTTCTATTTATTGCGGGGGGGGGGGCAAATCACAATGTATGTATTTTCTGCTGCGTACCCCACCCTTCATTACTGGACCATTAGCTCACACTGGCTATTTACCGTGGACAAATCACCCAAAGAGAGAGAGAGGGAGTCTGTGGCAGCTAATCTGCACTAATGGTCGTCTCTCTCTGCTGCCAGGTATAAGGTGTGTGTCTAAATATACTTAAATTTGTCCACTTTAATAAATGGATTTGTACCGGTGTGTATTTATTAGTTAGATTTAAGGTTGCGCATTGGCAAGAATCTGGTCGCTAACAGGAGCTTTGTGCTCTCGGTTACCTTTAAAAAAAATAACGTTTTAATACATAATGAATCGATATTCGTCACTCTTTATAAACCACGGATCTGCGTCTCACCCAGGGCGGCGAGTCTCTGCAGCTCGTCCTCGTTGTCGGTGCTGTGCGGTCGCCCGATCTGGAGAACCTGGTTCTGGCCGTCGCTGCTGGACTTGCACAGCAGCACCCGGTTGGTGCCTGCACAGGAAACAGGAAACAGGAAATGAGAGCATAAGAGCTCAAAAAGGTGTCCATGGGTTTATTTCAAATACATATAAATAAAGAAAAGAAAAAAACATATATACAAGCAAAAATATATAACTTTGATAGGATAAATGTGAAAATAACAAAATTGTTCTTACAGTTTTTGTGCCTTTTAAACTTTTTTTCAAAATAAAAGACTCTGAATTCCGAATGTATTTTGTATTTGTGAAAATAAGCAAATAATGTCATGTATTTTTTTTTATCATTATTATTAATATTATTATAAGTAGTAGTATTATCTGTTTTTTGAATTCATCTACAGGGCCGGATATAAATGCTGGGAGGCCAGTTTTGGCCCCCAGGCCACCAGTTGCTGACCACTGGTTTAAGGAGTTGTACGGTCCTTAATCTGGGGATAATAAGCATCATTATTATAATTATTATTATTATTATTATTATGACAAGAACTAATGACGCTATCAAACAGCCAAAGTGTCTTCCTGTAAAATTCTACTGACATTTTATTGTGAAAAGACGCAAAACGTAGGACTTAAACAGCCATAAACAGCTGTTCAACGATGTCACCTCAGTGATACGTTTAAAAGCCAAATTGGTCCTGATAACCACAGGAAGACACACACGCACATGCTAACGCTAACACACGCACACACACACATATGAAATTATGGCTTGTACGACCTTCACTGTCAAATCCATTTCACATCAGCGCTCGGCTTGCCAGGGCTTTTTTTTTTCTTTCCCAGAGCACACTGATGTTTAAACCTCTATGGGATTCATGTTCTGTCAACTTTGAACTCTTGACCCCCCCCCCCGCCCCCTACAGAGTGTAGAGAACAGTCCCACTTTCTACCTCTATTACTAATTGCTATACACCCCCCCCCCCCCCCCCAACCCTGTTTTATCTCCAGGTCCACGTCCTTGGAAATGAAAAGAAAGGGTGAAGGGAGGATATTTGACCAAAACACTACCTCACATATAGAGCGTGTGGATATAAAAATAATAAATATATATCCAAATGTTCTTGTTTTAAAAGTGCCATATGTAAGAATGTGGCCAAAAACGGTTACTACATTCAAATTCAAAACACCGAGGTCTTTTAGGTTTCGTTTTTTGACGTGACTGGCAACCCGTGGTTGCTCGGCAGCTGAGACTCTACTGACTGCAATGATTGGTAGACGGCGCGGTAGGTGGCGCCACATGCCAAAAACATGATTTCAAAACATAAACGTGATTTGCAGTCTGCAAAATATATTTGTACCACCTACCGCCGTCTACCAATAATTGCAGTCAGTAGAGTCTCAGCTGCCGAGCAGCCACGGGTTGCCAGATACGTCGGAAAACCAAACCTAAAAGACCTCTGTATTTTGAATTTGAATGTAGTAACCGTTTTTGGCCACATTCTTACATATGGTGCCTTTAACACAACCTAAGGAGCACAATTAAGCACAGTTAAGTTGTTACTGGTAAATACAGCTAAAAGTAAGCTATAATATCTTGATTTTAGGGCAAATATAAAGGTTCTTTTTACTTGCCTGTGAACGTTTCTTATCTACAGCAGCTGCGGTCCGGTCAACTTTGATGATTCCTAAGAAGCGATGCCTAAAAATGACTGACTGTGACTCCTCCGGGGGGCGTTTTCTGTCTCCCACGCTCTTATTTTGATGTTCCTCATTTTGAATTGTCCTAGAGGCGAAGGCTGTCGTGTGAAATTCTAAATGACGGATGCATTTTTTGTTTTTCCATTTCAAGTGGGAACATGGAACATAATATACACAGTAACTGTGTTTATGTGGGATTAACAGGGTGAATGTGGTATTTTATGTCATTAAAGCAGAACTACGCAGGATTTTGACCCTAATTTTAGAGCTGGAAATCATGATTATTTTTATTATCGATTAATCAAGTAATCGTTTGGTCCAAAAAATGGCCAAAAAATGCTGAAAAACGTCGATCGGTGTTCGTCAAACCTGGAAATGACAATGTTCTCGGGTTATTTGGAGCATAGGAACCCGAAAATATTCACACTTAAGAAGCAAAATTTTGTTTTAATCCTGAAAAAAAGCTTCAAACTGATTAGTTCAGTAAAAAGTAAAGTTTACTACTCAAAAAAGTATGCATGGATATTTAAATGCCTTCATCTTTCTTTCCTCTGGAAGTGATTCTGCAGGAATTAGCGTTAGCTGCCAAAAAAACAAAACAATGAAACAACGAAATGAGCGGGCTGATCGCCAACGCTGCACCTGTTTTTGGTCTGGGAACGCAGTAATATATGCATAGCACACGTTACACTCGGCGCGAGTCATCGCACCGCTAACGCCCTGCAGCTAGCTAGGGAGGGTAAAAAAAAAAACAATGACTAACGCTGTTACGGTTTGTTTTGAATCGAGACGAGACTCAAACATCTGTCTCTGGAAACCTCAGAAAACAGGACTTTCTGCATAAAAGGGCGGGGGGGGGGGGAGGGAGGGGTGTAAAACATGTGTTTTCTGGTGAGGGCATTTCGTCGTGTGTGTGGTTTAGGCTCAACATCTGAACCATGGCTAATCGTCATTTTGTGGTAACGTCTGGCAAAATAACGAAAAGATTATAGTGCAAAATATTTTTTATTTCACTTGTATTGAGCTGAATAAAACTGTCCAGACGCAGTCATTCCAACAATCCTCCTGATTTTAGGCTGATTTGAACAGATTATCTTTTTCGCCAAATTATCCTGTAGCGTGAGGGTGCTAACGGACGCAATTTTAACGTCATCAAACGCATCAGAGTCTAATAGTGCTGGGCACGTTGATGTGTTAATGGCGCATTAAAGCATTAGTTTCCGTGACGACTGACTGGAAAAAGACGTGTGCGACGTCATGTTTACATGACCGCCCGATTGTTAAAATGAGTGAGAATTCTGGGTTTAAAGTCAGAATTCGGAGTTTAAAGTCAGAATTCTGAGAATAAAGTCAGAATTTGGAGTTTAAAAGTCAGAATTCTGAGAATAAAGTCAGAATTCGGAGTTTAAAGTCAGAATTCTGAGAATAAAGTCAGACTTCTGAGAATAAAGTCAGAATTCTAAGTTTAAAAATCAGAATTCCGAGTTTTAAAATTAGAATTCTGAGAATAAAGTCAGAATTCAGAGGATAAAGTCAGAATTTTGAGTTTAAAGTGAGGATTTTGAGAATAAAGTCAGAATTCTGAGTTTTAAAGTCAGAATCCTGAGTTTTAAAGTCAGAATTAAGTTTAAAGACAGAATTCTGACTTTAAACTCCGTTTTAAAGTCAGAATTCTGAGTTTAATTCTAAGTTTAAAGTCAGAATTCTAAGAATAAAGTCAATATTGAGTTTAAAGACAGAATTCCTCTTCCGTAAAAGCAAGTACTGAAGTGACCACAACTATTTTGGAGCAAACCACTTAAAATAGGGAGCTTAGGCTGAGGAAGTGTCACGTCAATCTCATTATTAACTGGGTAGATTTGACTCTGAACTCTGGTGTGTGTTTTCATACCCAGATTAGCAATGTAGAGCTTGTTGTTGAGGATGAGCGCCACCGCAGCCGTGGCTCCTCCCGACACCTCCTGCTCCAGCTCCTTCAGCCGCTCCTGCACCTTCTGGTTCTGGGGAGAAAGCTGGTGGAATGACACATTCTGAGCAGGCCCGGAAGTTGAGGAAAAGACAACGGGAGGAGAGAAAGTGGGAGTAAGGTGAGTAAGATTAGTCGGTGGATGAGGAGGACGGAGGAGGAGACTCAATTGGAGCGCGGAAAAAGGAAACGAGAGGAAAGATAAAAGAGGAAATGTGAAAGAATAGAGCAACAAAACCAGAGAAAGTGTGCAAAGAGAGGGGAAAACGTGTTCCTAATGAATGCTGCATAGAGAGCGGTTTGTTTTTGGCAGAGCGCCACGATATCAACGCTAGAAAACACTCGGGAGGGAAAAGGATGGAGGGAGGAGGAGGAGAGAAAGAAGAGAGCTGGATCCAACCGAGAGAAGCTTATCTAATGGAACCATATGAACCACTTTGCATGTAACACGCCCGTTCTCCAGTGGTTAAGAATTAGCCCAGGGCGATGCCCAAATCTAACGGTTGCTATGGAAACCAACGGCGAAATCCCAAGTCTTCATTTTCAGCTAAAATTGAGCACGTGTGTGTGTGTGTGTGTGTGTTTGTGTGTGTTTACCTCATTGTGCGGCAGGACGTAGTTGGACAGGTGAGCCTTTTCCGCCAGAGCGTCGTCAATCGTCTCAAAGTAGCTTTTCTCCACCACGTCGAAGGCCTGCGACGACAACGATAGCACGCGTTAGCGCTAATGCTAGTCACTGATTTAAAATGTCATGTTTACATGACCCCCCCGATTGTTAAAATGAGTGAGAATTCTGAGTTTAAAGTCAGAATTTGGAGTTTAAAGTCAGAATTCTGGGTTTTAAAGTCAGAATTCTGAGAATAAAGTCAGAATTGGGAGTTTAAAGTCAGAATTCTGAGAATAAAGTCAGTATTTGTGGTTTAAAGTCAGAATTCGGAGAATAGCCAGAATTCTGAGAATAGCCAGAATTCTGAGAATTAAGTCAGAATTCGGAGTTTTAAAGTCAGAATTTGGAGATTAAAATCAGAATTTGGAGTTTAAAGTCAGAATTCTGAAAATAAAGTCAGAATTCTGAGAATAAAGTCAGAATTGAGTTTAATACCAGAATTCTGACTTTAAACTCAGTTTTAATAGCACGCGTTAGCTAGTGCTAATGCTAGTTACTGATTTAAAATGCTGACGATGCGGTACCGATATCTAGACTTTCAGCTAGCACTGAATTACACAGGAATATAGAATAAACGCAGACCTGAGTAAGGATCCGACGGACGTCGTTGTCCGTGTGACTGGGTTTGAGCTGCCCCAGCAGCAGCTCAGCCGTCAGACACTGGGAGGCAAAGCTGGCCACCCGGTTGCCGTCGTAGCCGTTGAAGACGCCATACAGGAAACAGCCGTCCTCGCTTCTGATTGGTGGGGGGGAAAAAAACACAAGGAAGTTGTTTTTTTATATAGGTCACAGGAGAAAGTAACAGGATTAAGTAATTTAATTCAACCCCTTAATATACTGCCACTTGTACAGTATGCGTCATAATGAATGGAATGAACGTCTGCCGCTACCTGAGCTGTACTTGCAGCAACACGAAGGATAGGATTAGGATAATATATATTTCAGGTAGGTGAGCTACGCCACGTGGACTCAAGGGAGTCATTAATCACCTTCTTACGCAGGAAGACGGAAAAGAAAAACCGGTGATAAATGAGACGCAGCTGTTGATAATAAGTCACTGGCTCACCTGAACCTGAGGTGAGCGTCCTCGTTGGGGTGACCCTGGGTTCCTTTGCCGTCGGGGCTGTACACACAGTTGGGGGCTGTGCCGACCCCACACATCTGGCACAGTGGCAGGTCATCTGTCCAACTCTGATGCTGTCGTGGGTGAGAAACAATAACACGTGTGTGGTGATCTGCAGAGGTGCAGTTTGTGAGGCAGGCAAGGCAGGCAACTGCTTAGATGGGCCCCCTGAGAATTTTTGCTTAGGGCCCCTACAGACTCTAGAATCGCCTCTGCTGCCTATCTGGTAATAACCATAGAATAATTCACTACAAAGCTGCTTTCTTAACCTCTAATAGCAAGAGAATTCCATGTACTTTGAGATAATACACCACTTATCGATTGACCTCTGCTGCCACCCACTGGCTATATTCCACACTGCAGCCTAGGTGTCGATTCTGAATAGATACAAGCACTGGCAAGTAATAATCCATGACTAGTGCACAATTAATGTATTTATTAATTAATTTACATATGCTTGAAGTTCCACTATATCAACATAAATAAAAATTAAGACCATATTTAGTAATTAATTGTACATCCACATATAAATAATGCCAAAAAAAAGCATGAAGAATAAAGTAAAAGTATCAAAAATGACCACTGGGGTTATAATTTAAAGACAGGGCATCTCCACGGGTTGCGAGTGGCAACAAAAAACAGCCAAATTAATATAAAATCCCTTAAAGTATTAACATAAGCACAAATAACAATGTGACAGGAACAATTTAGGGGAAACAAAACACTAGGTGCCAGATAGGCCTCAGACAGGGACACAAAAATGCACAAATTTAATTGATTAACTCTAATATTTTGTTTTTTGTTAAGGAAAACAAATGTGTATCATCAAAATATGATGTCTCGGGTCACATTATAATGATACATGTTATCTTCATATGGCCCAAACTTGCAGTTATAACTTCTTCTTTTTTTGAGATAATGATGATTTATAAAGAATAAGTGCAGCATCTTGTTTTTTTAATTCAACGTTATGAATGTTTTGTTACATTCTTGCTTATAAACGAACATGAATATGGGCCTCGGAAGTGTTGAATTGTGGAGTTTTAATTTACAAACTTAATCATATGCAACCACAGTGTTTGTTTACTATGTGGCTAGTTAGCTAGCAAGTTAGACACTCACACTAACGCACACACGGCTCACACCAGGTGCCAAAGACACGCCGATCAGTGTAAAACGGGTGCTGATTACACTCTCCACTTCATTTTTCTTAAACAATTCTACTTCCTTTGAGAGACAGATCACTGATGAACCGCATCCCTTTGACAGAGCTAACTGCTAGCACTCCTATTGACAAGCTCCACCAAATTAGCATGCAGTGGCATCACAGAAGCGACACGAAACAATAAGTGAAAGACAATAAAACAAGGACGACAAACAAAGCGGAAGACGACGAAAACAACGCCACGCACCGCTTATTGTTTACTTATAACATAGCGTGTTTAGAAAAGTGATAAATTGTTGAGTTTTCACTTACGCTCTGCATTAAATTCCTGCGCTGGGCCGCCATGTTGGACGGGTGCTGCTGCGTTCACTGACTCATCGTAAAGTCCAGCGTCTTGTCCTGCTCTCTCACAGTTCGTTGTTACTCGGGTGGAATTAATGAGAATAACTAAATAATTAGGGAAGTAGCTTTAGCTATTATAAAAGCTGGCGTAATATTCTCGCGCTCCCGTCTAAACGTGTTATCTACTTTATATGTTCTGTGGCGTAGCTCTACAGATGATTCAAAGCGGTCAATGAAGTTTCCTACAGCACTTGAACGCAGCCTCCGTTTTGACTGAAACCGTACTTTTTTCACCGGAAATCGACAAATGTGTGTTCAATTAATTATTTAAGATATTTATAATATACGTTGCATACATATGAATTCACCAATATTCACAAACAGTAAATTAAAGAAAAATAACAACACTTCCGGTGTTTTGCTGCGCTGTCTTTACAGTGGATTTTCTTTGACAACACCGCCACCCTATGGATGTGTTGTGAACTACAATTACAAGCTGATAAAAAGTAATAGAATTTACTGCACACTTTTTATTGAAACAAGAAAACTTAAGAACAAAAACAAAACACACCAATTTTAACTTTATCAGTAGCTTCTTTATTTTTTTTTATTGGTTACAATCGAACACATCAAAAACATACATTTGTACACAATCCTATCGTTTGAATACCGTACCGTAACGTTTTGAAAAACATATATCACAGAACACCCACACGTCTACGCCTACACAGTATAAAGTATATATGTGTGCATATATACTTTCATATTTTGGTCACAATTTTTGTTGCTGTATTTTTATTTCATTTTTTTTCAATAGTAAGTATTATTATTCCAAAATAAAAACATCTCCTGACCCTGAAAGCAACATAACAGATGAGGTGTGGACGACCTCACCATAGATCTTATCACAATAACACTTAATAACAGACCACAGATTTTCTTTCTTTTGTCTTTTTTTTTTTCTTTTATACAGAACTGGCGTAATGCCCTAAAATAAAGCGTAATCTTTTTGTTTAACACTATAATATACTGAATTATAGATTTACATATATTTATAGAGAGATAGATATCATTTACTCTTTAAGAAAATGGAGCGACGCGTTCTTCGATGCCCTAATATGTAAAACGAATGAAATAAGTTGGGGAAATCACAATAGCTAAATAAAGTTGGAGAAGTAGTTTGACCTGATTTCAATTGGAATGCTCCGTTACGATGTCAAATGCTTGGTTTTTAACGTGCTGGGGGGTCGAAATGAGACAAAATTCAATTTCAATATACAGTCATTTCATTCCAGAGATGCCCGTAAAAGAACTGTGATGCTGTGTGTGTGTACATTTTTGCCCTGTGTTCGTTGGATTTCGCTTGGCAGTCAGCACTAAGGCAACATTTGAGGAGAGAAAACAAAGATGGTAGTGGCGGGTAGGGAGGGGGGGGGGGGGGGGGCGGTGGGTTGTGTTCGGGAAAACAACAAAACGATAGACTTCCACACGGCGATAAAAACAAAAATCAGCAACACACTCCCGTTTCACGGTCGAGGGGGATGAGTTGCCCGCGTTGTAATGCGATACTGAAATCCTTTAATGCGCCTCGGAGGGATTCCGTCAGCAAAAAACTTGCGCCTTGTATCTGTTCGCGATCGATATACGATATACGCTTATGTTGTTTAGTCCAATGGATGTTTTAAATAAAGTCCAATAAATTAACTCTGTAGGTATGAGGTGTACCGTCTACACTGGCGTTTCTCAATCCTGGTCCCGGAGACCTCCAACACACTCCCAGGCTCCCCAGGATCAGGATTGGGAAACCCCCCCCCCCGGTCTACACTTGATCAAGGGCATCTGTTGACATCACCGGGTCAAAACTGACACAATACTGCTCCGTTTTAACCCAATGCTAGGCTATGCTAGCTTCAGAAAACACCACGTCCGTGAGACCAATTGGTATTTGCTAGATATGTCAGACATGCTCTAGCTTGATTTAGCTCCGGTAGGGATAACGTCGTCCTACATTTGTGGGTTGGCTTTTGTCGTTAGTGTAATTTCCTTCTTTACACTCTTAGAAATAAGGGGTTCCAAAAGGGTTCTTCTACAAGGGCTGAGGTTCTACTTGGAACCATTTGCTTCTGAAAAACCCTTTCCCGAAAAAAAAAGGGTTTTGCAAGGGTTCCAGTACATATGTTTCCAGTAAGAACCATTTTGATCCAGAGAACCCTTTAAAACCCCTTCTTGGTGGAACCCTCCAAAAGGGTTCTCCTACGAGGACAAGCCGAAGAACCTCATATGGTTCTACTTAGCACTTTTATTTCTCATGAATATACCTTAAAGCGGCACAATGTAGGATTTCAAACCTTCAAATCGCGATTGTTTTCGATGATACGTCAACTTGCGACTGAACTCACGATTGAAGCGCACCCTTTACAGTCTGCAATACATAGACACCAGTGTTTAATGATCCATTTGTAACCGTTTTTTGGGGTAAAAAAAGCAACTGATGACTTGGTTGAGCCAAAGAAACAATAAAAACTGATCGAGATGAAAAAAAAACTTTAGGCAACATCATCCAGAACCCTAACCCAATAGAGATTTCTAACCCCGCCGACATCTCAGTAGTCCTGGCGCTGGTAGCCTCCAGTGCCGTCGAAGCCACCGTCACTGTTGGCCTGGCCTCCTCCTCCTCCTCCTCCTCCTCCTCCTCCTCCTGGGCTTTCCAGGTCATCCCCACCAAAGGCGGTGTAGGGAGCTCCAGCTGCGTCCTGGCTGGGGTCCATGTATTCCTGGGAGAAAAGGGCCGAGTCGGCGCCCAGCTTGTACCTCTGGAAGGCCAGGAAGGACTGGGCCGCCTTGGGTGGATAATCGTCAGGGATGGAGGAAGGCAAAAAAACAAGGGGTTGCATAGATGGTGATGGGAAAAGTGTGGAAGTGGAGATGCAGTGATGTTAAAGCAGGTCGAGAGAAGAGGGAAACAAGAAGGGAAACACTGATTAGTCAAGTCGGAAAAGCTCCTGAAGCATATTAGGCAGCCAAAGTGAGTCACTTAGTCAGAGCAGGTTAGTTCTTTGGAAAGCAGTGCAAAAATATAGGCTATTTTGAGGCTTAACTGCTGAAAAATAAACATGAACCCAAGAAAGTACCCATTATATTTTTTTTGCTTTATTTAACAACGTATGATGAGGCATTTAGGTATTTATGGTGGTCGTACAAAAGATATCGATGGACAGACTTTGTGAGAACAATTTTGATTTGACCTCAGAGTTCTGGGAAGTTTCATGAGTTCGACTCTGTTGCCGACAAATGGACAGATCTACCAGAAGACGCACTTCTGATCGTTTTTATGGAATGAATATTGTATATGGACAAGGAAAATCCAATAAATCCAATAAATAGGTCAGAAACAAGGTTCACCCTTAGAAATAAGGGTGCTTCTACAAGGGCTGAGGTTCTACCTGGAACCATTTGCTTCTGAAAAATCATTTCCTAAAGAAAGGGGTTTTCAAGGGTTCTTGGTAACACTAATGGTTCCAGTAAGAACAATTTTGATCCAGAGAACCCTTTAAAACCCCTTTCCTGAATAAAGGGTTTTAAAAGAGTTCTTGGTGGAACCTTCCAAAAGGCTTCCAAAAAGGGTTCTCCTATGAGGACAAGCCGAAGAACCTGATATGGTTCGACTTTTTTCTTCTAAGAGTGTAGGGCATGTATAGTTGGATGAGAAAATTGTTAGCCAGTAGCAAATTTAGCCTTACATAGCATAATGCTTTTTAAAAGTCAGTCTTTAAATCATTAACAACACTACATACTGTACATGATAGTCACAGTTTAAGGCCAAGAACTCATTGAGCGCATAGCTGTTTTTCCAGTTGTTTGGCTAAGCTATGCTATGCTAACAACCAGCTTCAAACGCACGTAGCTAAATCAATAAATACTCACAAGGTATTGAAACGACATTAAAACAGAGACAACGCCTCCCATCTCAATAAATATGAGCCACAAAGACCAACTGCGATGTAAATCTTCACCTTAATAAACGATAAAGCGGTAGCATGTCATGTAAATACGGACTCTACTCGTTAAAGGGGGTCATGAATTGGAGGGAAAGTTTAAAAACGTAAGAAACAAATATTCCATGGGTGTAATCACAGTGACGAAGTGTCGAGGACCAGCTGTGGAGGTTTTAAAGGCAACGGGGGGGGAGGGTTGGGGGTGATAAGACAGAGTCAGAGTCAGACAAGAGGTTGATGAGGCTGCGGCGGAAACAGCTTGATGTATTCCTCTTCAAATGACACATTCTTAAACTTCTCCATAGAGAAGAGAGCCAGCGCGGCCTGTTGGAACAACATCCACACACTTCATGAGTTGCACGGAACTGCATCCGGATACTGACAGATGCTGCGGCTCCGCTCGATAAATGATGAAATGATTTAAAAAAAAAAAAAAAAAAGGCTTACCCAGGTGAAGATGGAGAAGAAGGAGAAGGTGATGGCTGCCCGGGCGGCGTCGCCTCCCTCCCTCAGTGGGTTCTCGTCGTGATTGGTCACCTGCCACTGGTTGGTCAGGAAGCAGAATCCCACGAACCACATGAAAGACCAGAAAGCTGGAGACAAAATGTCCAAGGAATCGTGTTAAAATAATGCAAGACGACACCTCAAGTGTCGTCTTTTCGCCAACATTGTTTGCCTTCAATTTTTAGGGAATTGGGGCATCTACAATATCTCTAAATCAGAGATTACTGTATGTACACTGTATTAATCATTAAGCACACTGAGATAATATTGATTTTGGGGCTCAATGATATGAAAAGATAGAGCAAGATATACAAGACTGGAGGCAATCCGTTCAAAAAAACAACGGGCCCAGGGTTGACCCCTGTGGAACACCACATGTAATATGAATAGACATCTGTACCTATGTGCTTACTAATTATAAAATAATAATAATAATGGTAATACACTATAGGAGCAGTCTCAAACTGGCGGCCCCCCAATCAATTACATACGGCCCCCCACTTAATATCATGTTATAATGTGTGTAGTGAGGTGATAGAATATAATATGTTTGCTAGCAATGTTTATTATAACCGTAATAATAAGACATTTGGTCAATTATCACATTATTAAATGTATCGTATACAAAATTCAATTACACATATAAATACACTTGTTATAGTCCGAGCCACGAAGATATCTAAGACTGGAGGTAATCCATTCAAAATAACAAAGGGGCCCAGGGTTGACCCCTGTGGAACACCACATGTAAAATGAATAGACATCTGTACCTACACATACGGCCCCCCACTTAATATCATGTTATAATGAAAACATGGCCCACGACCTCACCGTCTATTAAAGACAGTGTGTAGCGAGGTGATAGAATATAATATGTTTGCTAGCAATGTTTATTATAACCGTAATAATAAGACATTTGGTCAATTATCACATTATTAAATGTATCGTATACAAAATTCAATTACACATATAAATACACTTGTTAGGGTCCGAGCCACGAAGATATCTAAGACTGGAGGTAATCCATTCAAAATAACAAAGGGGCCCAGGGTTGACCCCTGTGGAACACCACATGTAAAATGAATAGACATCTGTACCTATGTGCTCACTAATGATAAAATAATAACAATGGTGATACACTATAGGGTTTATACTCTAATTCAACAGCTTCAGAGTCATTGTGATGGTTATATTGCGAGTAACTGATGTTGTTGTAGATAGAGCAAAGCTATAGGAGGTGGTACGAAAACACTGACGGAGAACCTTGTCGGGGGCCCTCATTAAACGGCTCGACATTTCAGCGTCTCGTCGTTATTATGTCTTCACCGCAGTAGCGACGCGGCACTGTCAAAAGAGACACCAAAGCAGTATCTCATCGCCTTGTTAGCCTTAGAAGAAGTCCTCCTCCGCCTATTATCCCTCTCGCCTTCTTTTTGTCGAAACGGTAACCTAATGATGTGCCGTCACTTCGCACAGACTTGAAAAATAAGAGTGTATTAGAGGCTTTTGGATCAACTCGACAACCTGTACGGGATTCAAGTGGAACAGAAATACTCTCGTACAAGTTCCCCAGAAAAAAAAAAAGTAGGTAAAGATCACGGGATTACCCGACACGCCGATGTCTGCGAGCACGGCCCTCTTGCGGTCTTTGACGCTGCTGATCTGCGGGAAGTAGACGTCCAGAGCCAGGAAGGCCATGCAGCAGAGGAAGGCCATGGAGCCCATGAAGACGCCGTAGTTGCAGGCGTTGGGGTTGCTGTTGAAGATGCAGAACTCCTCTTTGCCGCTGGGCCGGTTGATGTAGCCCTCGTTGGCGATGCAGCCGAAGATCACGATGGAGAAGAGCTAGAGAAGGCAAGAAGAAGATAATAATGCACGTTTGATGAATGATTTCTTCGTTATATTGAGCAATTGAACCAGAAAATACTCAGGTTTAAGAAGCTGATAAATCTGATTGAATTTAAAGCGGACCTAGACCGGAAGTTCCAATTAACGCTGTTTTTTTAGTGTGTATCTGCGTCATTACCTTGTTTACGAAGCCCTGAAGGTTCTAAACAAACAGTTCAGCCACTGCTGAGAACGCTGTGTTGTATTGTAATCTCTGGCTCAGCGAGCTCTCTGAAAAAACCCGGTCCGGTTGCGTAAAACAACGGTTCTCCGGAACAGCAGATCGTCCTGCTCCGGGCACTAGTCCGGGAACATCCGTTTGCGTACATTGAACCGCAGAAGAAGAATAACGTCCGTTGGGGAGGTGTTTCACGAGCGACAGTGTCTTCAGACTCTGGGTCTGACTCCGAGTCAAAGTCATACAAGGGACTGCGGCGGGGAGTCGTGACGAAGCTACTTTTAAACACTGTTAAAACAATGTTTTGATAATGAGGAGCAGTGCATCCACCGTTCCAGAGGGGGGAGCTGCGCTTCTGAGAGCGGGTGTGCTGAATATGTCACTTCCGGGTACTGGCCAATCACAAGACTCTGTCTTCTGGGTGTGAGAAAAGAGAGAGATTTCTATCGGCTCGTTTACAGCAACTAGGAGGTTTTTGACCATAAAAACAAGTTAATGTATGTAAGTAGACCTCCATAACTAACATATATGTGCAACAGGACCACTCTGTGTGACCTTTTGTGATAAAATATTGGAGGGACAATTCACCCTCATCACATCTGCATTTGTCTTTTGTTAACAGTCGGTGGCGCCAACGCTCCACTCACGACACAGCGAAGAGGAAGTCATTAAACCACGGGGAGAAAATTGACATTCATTTATCTAAATTTAATGAATTATGCAAAAAAAAAAAAAAATTAAATTATAACAAATGACTGTGATCTAACGATAATGCAATAAAGGTGACAGGCTAATAGTTGTCAGTCAAAAACAGCATCACCCTGGTAATATTCATGACGTGAAGTCACTTGAGCAGATGCTTTCATCCGAAGTGACTCACGAGTGATCGACATATTGAGGTTACAGGAAGCGTTCGGCGTTAACACGACGACAACACAGTGAGACCAGAGATATATGTGTCACATGTGCTTTAACCCAGTTAATGAGTGATTGAAGCGGTCAGAAACCGATTAAGTCTTTGTTGTTTGACTCCATCACATGCTTTGTGCTGTCGTCTTCCATTGCCGTGTGTCGTCACGCCACGGTAGTTGAACTGTTTACGCTGTACTTGTCAATAATTCATCATCTAATTACAAATTACCAGTGTTTTTTTTCCAATAATTCAAACAAACTTTCTGATTTTTCAGCTTCTCAAGTGCGAAAATTTGCTGGTTTCTTTGCTCCGTACACTCTTAGAAATAAGGGTTCCACAGGGATCCTTCTACAAGGGTAGAAGAAAGGGTTTTTCATGGGGTTTCCCAAAGAAAGGGGTTTTTCAAGGGTTCTTGGTAGCACAAATGGTCCGAGTAAGAACCATTTTGATCTTGAGAACCCCTTTAAAACCCGAATCAAAATGGTTCTTGGTGGAACCCTCCAAAAGGGTTCCAGGTGGAACCTTTATAAAAAAGGTTCTACCTGGAGCCAAAAAGAGTTCTCCTATGAGGACAAGCCAAAGAACCTTATATGGTTCTACTTTTTAGCACTTTTATTTCTAAGAATGTACAACAAAGTACAAATCATTAAAAATGGAAAATTTTTCTGGAAATCATTTCCAGGTTTGGTAAACACCAAACAACGTTCTTAAAAATAAGGGTTCCAAACGGGTCCTTCTACAAGGGTAGAAGAAAGGGTTTTTCATGGGGTTTCCCAAAGAAAGGGTTTTTCAAGGGTTCTTGGTAGCACAAATGGTCCGAGTAAGAACCATTTTTGATCTAGAGAACCCCTTTAAAACCCAATCAAAATGGTCCTTGGTGGAACCCTCCAAAGGCCAAAAAGAGTTCTCCTATGAGGACAAGCCAAAGAACCTTATATGGTTCTACTTTTTAGCACTTTTATTTCTAAGAATGTACAACGAAAGTACAAATCATTAAAAATTTAACATTTTGCGGTTGCAGACGTCATTTCCAGGTTTGGTAAACACCAAACAACGTTTTTTTCAACATTTTCTGACATTTTTCGTACTCGATTAATCAAAAAAACAAAAACCCTCTCTACCTCCTTAAGCACCTCCCGCTGCAGTCTGATGGTATATTTAGCCCGACGTGGCTGATTTATGAATAAGAAAACACTTCAGCGGCAACAAAATGTCACGTCTAAACCCCTGCAGGCGAGTTTTCTCATGTCTATTATTTCAAACACTCTGGCCCAGTGGTGCCTTCTGGGAGAAAAAATGATCCTGCTGGCTACCATGTAGTGTGATATCATCCACAGGTTGGTGCTCTATGTTTGTTCGGACGCCGCGGCGGTGAGTGACGGACACACGTGTGTGTGTGTTTGTGTGTGTGTCGACGCACTTCAGAGAGAGTGGATGCTACTAGTGAAGCCTTGGGCTACGGTGAGAGAGAGAGTTTATTCAGCTGCAGTCTCTTTATTTGTGTGACAAAACGACAGAGCCAGAGCCAGACAAAGGAGGGGCAAAAACACACAGCGCCGTATACTTCCACTGACAGCACAGACGGAAGCGTCAGTCATGCGGACGCCGGCGACGGCGTTGGATTTTCCTTTCTTTATTTCACTTCCAAGCCCTTTCGCCGTCTGCTCCGACACATCGTCGTCGCTCGTAAAGTGAGAGCTCGGCGTCGGGGGAGAAGATGCAGGATCGACGCGGAATGGCTGGGATTTTTGAGATTCAACGCGTTCCGAGTTGAAAATCAAGTCATTTTGATGATACGTCTGATCAAATATAAGCAAAAATGCACTTCAGTAACTAGTTTTTGAATGGTGTGTCACTCTGATCTACAGTTTGTCTCTCTCTTCCCAGTGGTATTACATCATATAGTATTTATAATCAAATAAATAATCAATATATTTAATATCAAATGCATGAAACGGGTCACGAAAAAGCAAAACGGAAAAAAACGTTTGGGTGAAAGAAATACGTTTTACTGACTACACTTCAGCATTCGGCATTTCCGAGGTTCAATGAATGCACCTCTAAGCTCAACACGTCGCAAAACATCAATGCAACATGATAATCGATATGCCAGCGCAAATATGGATATGTTAATCATCAAATTAACAAAAATGCATAAATCGCCGACTAATTAGTAATAAATAATCGCGATAAAGCAGAACTATGCAGGATTTTTCCCCCCTAATTTAACAGCGTCTGAGTCAATGTGATGGTTAAATGAACCAGAAGGTCTCACGATGGTCTCTGGACGCCCCCTAGCTAGGTACCCGACTATAATAAAAAGTCAGCGATAGTGTTGTTTTAGACGTTCGTCATGGCAGAATTGGGGGAAGAGGAAATGACCGTCGTACCGTAAGAATTTAAGAATAAGACCTAGAGTTTAAAAACACAAGAGCGTGAAAAACGGTAGGGGGTGGGAACTAAACGAAAGTGGCGAAACTCAACCAGAGTTAACGCTAGGAGTTGGAAAACAAAGTAGGCGCCTTATAGTCCAACTGCAACCACGAGGGACATGAACGTTATTCTCATTATCAATAACTGATTAACGTGTATTTAGTCAGCAATGGCACATACATGCTTATTTTTTATGCTTTTTGATTCGTTTCCCCTTGAGGCGAGATCTTCATCCGCTGTTGACATTTAAAGTCTGAACGGCACACGTTGCACGGCCTTTATGCTCCTTCTTCTTCTTCTTCTTCTTCTTCTGCGGGTTTACGTGGTTAACCACTCCTCAGATAGTAACACCTGCAGTCTTTTTCATTAATCTGGGAGACGATGAAGAGATGGAGGGACGGTGGTCGGAGGGGGACGAGCAGAAGAGCAAAGCGTTGGGGGGGCAGAAAGGGGAATGGAGGCGGTGCTATTTTTAAACCGCCTGCATCATCATCCGCCTGCTCTTTCGTTCTCCCCCCCCCCTCGTCTTCTCCCATCTCCCCTCGTTACCGGGCCCTGCCTCTGCCCACGAGTGTTCTTGAGAAAAATGAATTATACTCTGACACTACACACACACACACACACACACACACAGAGAGTCATCCTCATACAGCTCAAGCACATGAACACACCCCATACTTGGTCCACTGAAGATTCAGGTCAGGAAACGCAGCGTCAATCACGCGTGGGACGCGGGTGGGATGTCGGGACGTTTTACGCCGCTGAACGAAAGCTACGCTAAACGCACACAAACAGTGCACTGAAAGGAAAAGTGGCCCCGAGGGCTTAGAACTAATAATCCTTCCACTTTAGAAAGCACTCCCATTTTCTTTATTTAATTTCATACTTCCAGATATTCTGGACGCGTAGTTCTGTTAGTCGTTCGCGCTCTTGCCTTTGCAGCAAGAAGACCCGAGGGTTTGAGTGTTCCGGTTGGAACAAGGCCCTTTCTTGCAAGGAGTTTGCATGTTCTCCGCCGTGTGTGCTTGGGTTTTCTCCGGGGTTCTCCGGCTTCCTCGGTCCAAAAAACATCCAATATGGGGATTAGGACTGGTGGAACTGTCCAGGGCGTGACCGATCACCCTATATTAGCAACCCCCGCGACCCTCCTGCGAAGGATAAAGTGGTAGAAAATTGGTAGATGGTGTCCTTTTGTTTTGCCAGTTGAGGACAACCCCGAAGTACGGATGGATGTCGGTGTTTTCCGGTATGCTGGTCCAAGCCAAAACAGAAAGTTGGGATATATCCAATAGCCGATGGGAAAACGAGCTTACTTGTCACTTGACAACCCTTAGAGGGACATAGACCATAAAGTACGGCCCACTTGAGTGGACACCAGTGCGAATGACGGACCGATACCTTAGAAAAGAAGCCTGATTCCAAGTGACGTCTAACCCCAACCCCAACCCTAACATGGCCAAATCTCAAAGTATTGTCTCATTGTCTGTATAGAGCAGGTTTACCATCCTGCCAATGTCCAGACATGATAAGACAGTTTCACATGTAGACATCACCGAGTTGTCTTTGGATCCAGAAGGCACGCTGGTAGATTCTGTAACAAGGGCACAGCAGGACCTGCGGGGACGACTAGTTTTAAGTGGCGTGACATACTTTGGTTTTTGGTGATTCTCCCCTGAGAAATAATCTCACCGCTGGGGACTCTCTCGCTCCCTCTACGGTCTGTGCCTCCGATTCCCACCGCTTCCTCCGCACACAAACATCTGCGCTTGAACTAAGGATTGGCTTCGGCGTGACCTGGTTCATTAGGTTTGCGAGCAAAACGTCGTCTTCAGGGTCAGAATAATTGCTGTCACAAGGCGAGGCGGGGAGGCGGGGGCGGGGGGGTAAGCAGATTGAATTACTGACGGTGGAAATCCAGTCGGGTTTGCGAGGAACGTGGAGCTGGTGCTTCACATCCAATGCAACAGTCGTCGATCGAGAATCGAGAAAAACGGCAAAAGCTCACGCAGGAAAAAAAAACTGGTGAACTCTTAAACCCGTTGCACCTAAACATTCCTCACTTGCTTATCAGAGGCATGAAAAGTGAAGCATGTGATACGTTTCACTTTAGAGCCGGCTTCACACCGACCACCATCCACCCACCCCCCCCTCGTCTCGCTGTCGGTACATATGACTTCTTTGGGTGTGTGTGTGTGTGTTTACCGCTCACCCTGGGATCTGCAGACAGATCACAAGGTTCCCAGAGGTGATGAAAGCCAGCACTGTGATGAACACCACGCGGGTTTTCTGATCTTGTGATCGTCAAGAGGGTCACTTAGGAATTCCACGTTGGAAAAAAGCCAATAGCCAGGATTGTGTGCGTGTGTATTGCTTGTGAAAACTAGGTTCATCCATGTGTAAATTTGCAGCATTTTGCCTTATATTTGGGTTTGGGAAACACCGCTCTAGACCAAATGACGTGGGGGCCACACAAGCTTCAATTTTGGGCATCAACAACGCAAAATCTTGAATATTGCACCCGGGCAATTGTCTGCGTTGCCCAACTTGTGGCGACACACCACTCAATGCACAGCAAACAGCCACTAAATGAACCATATCAGTCCAGTCTGGCTCTTTGTGAATGATGTAGCGCGACTGTTGCGTTGTCTCCAAAGCCTTTTGGATCCACAGGTACCACTGCTGCCATTTTTTTTCCTACGTAGAGGCGACGACTGCAGCCTTTATCACAACTCTTTGCATAACCTCAAATTGACTTGAGCAAATTGGGAGCATGTGCGGTCTGCGTTGGTCGAAAAAACGTGTAGGCGCTCGAACGAATCTGCAAAAAAGGTCCACATGGAAGCGAAAAGGTGCAGAGACCCAACAAAGTGATGTTCAATACAAGTCACCAGTGAGTTAACTGGACTTCTTCATAATACAAGACCACTGTGTGTGTGTGTGGGCTTGTCTGCTGCAGAGCTTTGGCCTAGACTGGGGGATACCTGATTGCTACTGTCACCATGGCAGCAGCTGCTCACGTAATAAGTGCGAGAGAGAGAGAGATCTTGATCTTTTCGAAAAAATACATTTCAAGGAGAGACATCGCACCACCAAGGGTATTAATAATAGTGACCTTGAATAATATCTATCCTTGTTGCTGTATAGGCAACAAGTCCAATCGGTGGAAAGGGATTTCTGCCATTTGCAAGCCAAAATGTGATTGATTTACAGGGCTTAATCTGGGCCAGACTTGCTTAAATATTTACCACAGATAACGATAACAGTGGCCGTTTCTCACTTTTCTGTGTCCCGGAACGCAGTTTTAGGATAATTTGAGGCGAGAAATTAGCCGTTTAGAGTCTAAACATGTGCTGCTGTGTGTATATTAAGATATGACGTATTTATAGTTTGACAGCGATGTTGTGGGCGGTGATCAGCTCGGCCTCTGTGGACGCTCGGTGCCCAAAACAATATTTTGTGCAGCTGGAGACGACGCAGAGGCTCTCGATCGATATTTTAATCATCAAATTAGGCCATTGTCGCCGTCAGTTTCACTCGCCGGGCTTCGCTACTCCCTCTTCCACCCTCTTCATCGCACACTGCAACCAGACGGACTGCAAAATCGGAGATAACCCCCCCCCCCCCCCCCCAGACGACCACAAGCACACAAAAGCTGCATTGCACAATGCAAACATGCAGCTCGAGTCTTAAAATAGCGAGCAAACGGCGTCTGAATTCTGACACGTAGGCCCGAAAACAAACTTTTGCTCTCTGTGTGTGTGTGTGTGTAAGTGTTTCACGTGAAGACGACAAGAATGGGCCACACTGCAATCTGTGTGTGTTTGTGTTTGCTCATATCATATAGTTCCAGCTACAGACTCAAACCATGACCCCTTGAATGCTAATCACCGTCATCAGAGCTGACTTTAATACGGTGGACCTACATTACTTATATAAGAGCATTTCAGTAGCGGCTCACGGTAAAATGTCAAGAATCCTGCGGGAAAAGAAAGATCTTATGACCAGAAGGGTGCAGACGAACCTTCTTATCAGGTGGTTGTTTTTAGCATTTTAGCATTTTAGCACTGGTTAGCAAAAGTACAATTTAGGGCTGTAATAATACTGAGGTCATTTTATCCTTTTATCCTTAAATCGCATTCTGCGATTGTCAACTCCTGCTCTAGCACATGAGAGCAAGTGAGATTAATGCAGGGCTGTTATCTGGTGATGCATTCCTTCCTCGTACAATGCGATATTCGATACGCCAGGGGGCAAATATCGATATTTTCATTAACAAATGATAGGGCGATCCAAAGTTAAACAGTTCTTGACAGGAATGAATAATCGGTGCAGGCGAATCTTCGTATCACGACGCACATGTAGCTTAGCGGTGGCTGTTTTTTTGCATGTTAGCATTTAGCACTTTGGAGGGTAGGCAGACACACTGGTTAGCAAAAGTACAATTTAGGGCTGTAATAATACTGAGGTCATTTTATCCTTTTATCCTTAAATCGCATTCTGTGATTGTCAACTCCTTCTCTAGCACATGAGAGCAAGTGAGAGTAATGCAGGGCTGTTATTTGGTGATGCATTCCTTCCTCGTACAATGCGATATATTCGATACGCCAGGGGGCAAACATCGATATTTTCATCAACAAATGATAGGGCGATCCAAAGTTAAACAGTTCTTGCCAGGAATGAATAATCGGTGCAGGCGAACCTTCTTATCACAACGCACATGTAGCTTAACGTTGGCTGTTTTTTTGCATTTTAGCATTTTAGCATTTAGCACTTTGGAGGGTAGGCAGATACACTGGTTAGCAAAAGTACAATTTAGGGCTGTAATAATACTGAGGTCATTTTATCCTTTTTATCCTTAAATCGCATTCTGCGATTGTCAACTCCTTCTCTAGCACATGAGAGCAAGTGAGATTAATGCAGGGCTGTTATTTGGTGATGCATTCCTTCCTCGCACAATGCGATATTCGATACGCCAGGGGGCAAATATCGATATTTTCAATCACAAATGATAGCGCGTTCTAAAGTAAACAGTTCTAGCTAGGAATGAGGGGACATTTGGGTGAGCGTTACCTGGGATACTGTTTTGAGAAAGCTAAATTAAGAGATGCTCCATTCACGTATGTTGTCGGACAGACATCGTGACGCATCGCTATATGATCGTCTTGCAATGTTTTGATAATCACAGAATGAAATAAGCGGTATCGCGGGCAATGTATCGCATATTGTATCGTATCATATCGCGACGGATACCCTGTGATTTCCACCTCTAATAGATGCATAGATAGAAACCTAAAGTTCAATCGCTCCATCTGTCACCGCTATCCTCTCCTAACACACACACACACACACACACACACACACACACACACACACACACACACACACACACACACACACACACACACACACATTATGCTCATTATCACTTCGACATGAAGCCCTCCCTCAGAGGAAGTGGTAGCTGGAGAGTGAGAACCATCCACCACCATTCAGAAACTATTATCTCTCTCTCTCTCTCTCTCTTTCCAAGAATGGCCAATCTCCCTTTCTAACACACACACACACACACACACACACACACACACACACACACACACACACACACACACACACACACACACACACACACACACACACACACACACACACAGAGGGAGAGAGAGCAGACTGAGTATTAGCGCCATCACACAAAACATCACAACTCGGGGCTGTGGCTGTTACTATGGAGACCTGTTGTTGCTCTGGTGACGCCGAAAAGGGCAGGGCATCCGACTTTGGCCCACAAAGACTCATACGTGTGTTAGCGTGGTCACTTTTTAGAGGCTACATTCCTACAAAAGTCTGATTTCATATACAACGATCGACCGTTAAATCAAACGCGTGATGTTTAAGGCGACGGGCGAAACATAAACGCCGAAACAATTGAGCTAATTAAAAAAAATAGCATGTTTTTGAGCATGTGCGATATGTTCATTTCTCAAAAAAAACATGGCTGAGCGTGTGTTCTCATGCACAGGTTGTATTGTAAATAAAAAAGACAGTCGCACGGAATCCCGACAGTCTCCGAATACTACAATTTAGTTTCAAAGCTGCCGGAGCTTCCTCCTGTTGTCAGTGAAACAGTTATTAACGATTAAAGGGTAGATTTTGATGCCGGTGTTTGTTCCTCTAACAGAATAACACGGCGTCAGAAGTCAGGAATCTACCTCCAGCTCATGACTGTGAAGTCTTTCATGGTTCATCGACTTAACCGCATGACTTGTTCTGTGCTAAGAACAGCTACAGGGCGGGGGGGGGGGGTGTTGGGGGGGTTGAACACATTCACTGTTTCACTTCTTTCCGTGATTATGATTTGAGTGAGATTTTTAAGGTTTTAACATTACGTTCGGCACCTACAGCTAATTTGTTTTTTACTGATATGAAGAAGCTTACGTCTTTACCGCCAAATAGTATACGTTTACTCATTAGCAATGACTTTAAGGCGTATGTGGGACCAGTTAGACTTCCCAGTTTAACCAGTGTTGTCACAGGAATCCACCGGCCTCTTAATCTGCTCGGGTTGTTATTTAGGGACACGCACAGATAATCCCAGTGGTACGATGGTACGAAGTGGGTGGATTAAAAAGACCAATTCTCCTTTTGATATTTAACAATGTGAGTTATAGACTATGGTTGTTAGCAGGATTCCAAAGAGAACTGGATGATTTCCCGCTAGCTTGCCCGCTAGCCCGCTAGTTGACTAAATATGCACACGCACCATGCGACTACAGTGTAAACGGAGGCGATCGTGTCGTGAATAATTCAATAATCACGGCACAATTTGCTTTTGCAGTTTCCTGTCCGTAATTTATCTTTAATATTAACAATAAAATCATTTTAAAACCAATATGCGGTTATAAATTGGGATTCGCCAATGCGAAAGTATCGGTATCGATCCGCTACTGGCTTGGGGCCCCCGAGCCTATAGGGGGCCCCAAGCCAGTCGGAGCCTGAGGGCTGTTTTTACTGAAATGTGCAGTGACCAGCCGACCTCCCCGTCCCCCTCAAACAACAATGGGCGATTTGCGATGACATCTCAGTAGGAAACCCCCCCTAAAGGGGCCCCACCTCACGTTAACCTGTGTGAAATGACCAGTATGTATGTTTTTTCAGTTATTTACAGTATTTTTTTATTTTTTTTTAATATATTTATATTGTTTTATAACGTGGGTTCTTTACAGTGTAATGTAATTTTTTTACTACGTTTATATAGTTTTTTTTTAAAGCTATTTACAGTATTTTATTGTTAATTACATGTACATTTTCCCCATACTTTTTAATTACAATCATTTAGAAAAAAAAAATAACATTTTGAAATCATACAGTTTTCATTGGTGTCGGATTATTTCTAACATAATGGTGATGAACACTGGTTGGAAAGGAAGGGCCCCCTGGGAATGTTTTGCTTAGGGCCCCTGCAGACTCTAGAATCGCCCCTGTGCGTCAGACGGTTTTCCTTAGTTGTTACTTAGGGCCCTGATGATGAGGTTCCCTCTCCATCGGCTCGAGAGTGTTTACAAGCATATGCAAATGAGATTGCAATATTGAAATTGAACCATTTGTGCGTCACTCACCCAAGACACTATGCGGAGAATGGTCTGAGGCTGCTGGACGAAGGTGACAGGGTCGAAGGCTCCTCCGGCTTTCCCGGCCCCGTATGCCTGCATCCCCTCCATGGTCCTCCGCCTTCTTCTCCTCTCTCTGGTCCTCCTCTCCTCTCCGCTCCGCTCTTCACTGGATCTGGATCTGCCTCCTCCTCCTCCTGCTGCTGCTGCTGCTGCAACCGATGGATGTCTCCGTGGTCCTGTAGTCTCGCCTCCCGGTTCTTGCTGGTTCCAATTTAACCTCTAAATCAACCCCCCTCTCCGCTTCACGGTCCGGGGCCGAGGAAGCAGCGCTAGCTCGACAGTGTTTTTGGTGATGCCCTCTCTCTCTCCAGCGCAGTAGCCGGTGGTGGTGGAGGCGAACACGTGAACGCGCCGCTGTTGTCACGCCTCAGACAAACAGCGGGGGCGCGCACGCTAAGTAGACGCGCGTGTATAAGACGTAGTCACGCGGCGCTTTCAGGAGGGATTTTGCTCCCCCTTGTTGACAAAAAATCACTCATAATCGCTAAAAACGTGACATGTTTTCGCTAAAACCGCTGTAACAATCCGGTTACACGTTTAAAAAGGCGACACAACAACGATTTTAACGCCACAAAACATGTAAATAAAACGAGCCGGTTTTGAGACGCTAAAGGAGGAAATGCCGCCCTCTGCTGGCATCACCAGGTTGCGGTTATACAATTTGTACCCTCTGTTGTTATTATTATTATATCATGTATCACTACAAACAAACACGCCTCACAAAACGTCACAAAAAGTCGTGTTCCGTGTTATTTTTCCTTATATATCCCACAGGTTGGACAATTCACACGGCGCCTGTCAGACAAACTCTGAGGGGTTAAAACCCCCCCATCTTTTACGTTTACGTCATATCCAAGAGCCAATGGCAGCCCAGCTCTGCGCAGTACGTCGCCGCTGATTGGCCCAATGACACTGCCTCTGCGGCTGGTTGCTAGGAGACGCGATGTGTCCATGTTGCTGAGGCTCAGAAGAAGAAGAAGAAGACGCTGTTTGTTATGGAGCGTATTTAAAGCTTTAATCTTTAATGGAACACGAGAGTTCACGCGTAGTGTGTGGAAGTTAGCGGCCGTGATGGTGAAGCTGAGGGCGAGATGTCTGCTCGTCGGTGAGTTGTTTTTTTTGTGTTTTTGTTTAAAACTTTACTTCTTCCTTTTGCGCCACTTGAGGCTAGCAGTACAGGGATGCTAAAGCTAGCACTTCTGCTACTCCCGTACAGCCTATCGCGACAACTTCATATTAGTTTACGTTGACGTATCGCGAGATTTCATAGTATTCATGATAACAAACTACTGTATGTATTTGCAGGCTCATCGTAGCTTCGTTTTACACCAAACTAATGCTTGTAAACAACGCTGTTGTTACAAGATTGTCTTTTTTTAACCACTATCACTACCGGAAGTGACAATGTAATGAAATTAATTGTTAAGTTTATATAGAATTCACTCTAATCTGACTATGTATTGACCTTATTTAAAATTAGCCATTTTTACATGTAGCATCATCTACTCATAGCTGCATTTCCTGACTTTGTTAATGCTGTTATGGAATTGTCTCTTCCTGTTTTTATGTTTTTTGTGTGTGTGTGTGTAGGAGATGCTGCCGTGGGGAAAAGTGCTCTCTGTCATGTGTTCTCTGGTGCTCTCTTCCAGAAGAACTACAGCATGGTGAGACGGCGCACGTTTAAACACTCTGGTGCAATGCGGGGACAATGCAATCCCAAATCCACTGACGTGCGTGTGCGCAACAATACACGTGCACCACTTTACTTGTAATAAAAACATCCGTAGTCGCATCACACGGCCATCATAACAGAGTCAGAGTCAAAAACACCTGCTTGAGTGAGATGTAGCCACAGGCTTATGCAGTACATTTGCACATTCAGGCGCGAGTAACGGAGGACTGGGATTTAAGCGGCAACTCCTGAAGCTTAAAGGTCACATAGAGTGGTCCTGTTGCACATAAATGTTAGTTATGGAGGTCTACTTACATATATTAACTTGTTTTTATGGTCAAAAACCTCCTAGTTGCTGTAACCTAGCCGATAGAAATCCTCTTTTCTGACAGTGTTTTTCTGCTGCGAGATTTCAGAGTGAACTTTCACCCCCAGAAGACAGAGTCTTGTGATTGGCCAGTACTATCCAGCACATCCGTTCTCAGAAGCGCAGCGCCCCCCTCTGGAACGGCGGATGCACTGCTCCTCATTATCAAAACATTGTTTTAACAGTGTTTAATAATAGCTTCTTCACGACTCCCCGCCGCAGTCCCTTTTATGACTTTAAACCGGAGTCAGACCCAGAGTCAGAAGACACTGTTGCTCGTGAAACACCTCCACAACGGACGTTATTCTTCTTCTGCGGTTCAATGTACCTAACCGGATGTGCCCGGACTAGCGCCCGGAGGAGGACGATCGGTTGTTCAGGAGAACCGCTGCTTACGTAACTATTACGGGATTTTCAGTGATCTCGTTGAGCCCCGAGATTACAATAAAACACAACGTTCTCAGCAATGGCTGAACTGTTTGTTTCGAACCGTCAGGGCTTCATAAACAAGGTAATGACGCAGATACACACCAAAAAAAACAGCGCTAATAGGAACGTCCGGTCTAGTTCCGCTTTAAGTCTGGCTCACTGCCTGCCTGGAATACACAGCAGCATGTCTGGGTGGTAAAAAATCTTGATGAACTTGCAGCGCAGCGTTTATCCAGCATTCAGCTGACAGGTGACAGCAGCGCGTAAATCAGCGAAAAACATGCCGCCTCACTTTGCACATTTTTACCCACTTAGTATTCAGTATTTCAATTACCGTTTGACCCCCAGAGAAGTCAAAGCACTCGGGAGCTCAGCAGCAGGTTCCGTATATCTTTAAGGAATAACGCAGTGCTGGATCAAGGTAAAACAATCATTTTAGAATTCGGTAGCTATTAATGCTAATTTAAAGGTGCATGGTGCAACTTTTGGTGATTGTTGTCGTTGGGTTGTGATTCTGCCTCTGTTTTGTTTGCAAGAACAGAAATAACAGATATAACATTTGTTGTTGTTTATCTGAAAACACGCAAAACTATCAGACCCATCTGAGAGGGAGCGTTTCTGTGTATACACCTGTAGAGCAGGGGTGGGTGGGAGCAAGAAGCAACAGCAAATTGTGCAAAGTGTCTTTGCGTTTTCAGTCTTAGTGTTTTCTGTCACTTCCTGTGTGCAGCAGGGCTCTTGAGCTATGCTTAATCAGGAATGGTGTGCTGGTTTGAGTCCCTGCCAGGTCAAACGGCAGCAGGGTTTCCCAATTTAGAGTGTCCGATTGTTAAGTGGACATCCAGTGTGCTCCTCGTGTTGGTCCCGAGCCTGGATAAATGACAGGCTTGTGTCAAAAATCAGACACCCTAGAGAGGCAGAAGCCAAAAGACGTTAAAAATAATCCTCCTGAGGTCACGACCTTTAGCTTATTCACGATTTTTTTAACTATGCATTAGCTGTTAATCGTCGCTGAATGTCACGACCGTGCGGTGTAGCTGCTTCTCAAGGACCTGCAGAGGTCTCTTTCAGTGAATCCGCCACAGAGAATCACCGAAGTGCAGAACGGCAGAACGTACACCAATTAATGCTGACGCAGAGGAGGCTAATCTGCATTATTTATGCTAATCTGCGTTAGGGAGGGGAACCGTGTCATTAACCCTGACTCTGTGATGTATGGCCCGTGAGTCGATGGGGGCGGGCGTGCACTCGCCGACTGTGTGCGCGTGCATTTTCGTTTTTGCGAGCGGTCGATATATGGACTTGCGAGCAGCTTGTTTTGTTCGTTACATGTACTCCGTTTACTACAAAGCCTTGCAGCTGGTTAGAGTACAGCGCCGGCTGCGGTGAGTACATTGCTGGACAGGAGCCAGGAGAGTGTGTGAGTGTGTGTGTGTGTGTGTGTGTTGTTCCCGCTGTGTCAGCAGTATCGGGGGGGGGGGGGCTTCTGAGGTGACAGCAATGTCGATAATTAATACAGCAGGATTCTGGAAAGCCACCAGAACAGGTACTTAACAAGTGCACACAAGCGCCCGCGGCTCCGGTTTCCACACCCGCAACTCTGTATGTATTCAAAAAATGTAAATAATGCAATTATTACACGCGTAGATCGCGGCTCTGCGTCCGCCAAACACTGCGCTGAAGCTCATTGGAAAGTGCCGGTCATGGTCTCTGCTGTTACCAGGCAACCGCTTCAACACACCTACCTGCAGCTCGCTTCATATTAGCCAAAATATTCCTTCTTTTATAGCCCGATTGACTCACGAGGAAGTCTTTAAACGGCAGCGAGAGCTATAAATTTACGATTTATGTATTATGTAATGAAGCAAGTTGATTGCACATGCTTCTAATGTGATCAGGTAGTGATTATGCAATGAACATTTACCTTATACTGTTAGAAATAAACGTGCTAAGTAGAACCTTATAAGGTTCTTTGGTTTCTCCTCATAGGAGAACCCCTTTTGGCTCCAGGTAGAACCTTTTTATAAACCCCTTTTGGTGGGTTTCACCTTTAAAAGGGGTTTTAAAGGTGTTCCCTGGGTCAAAACGGTTCTTACTGGAACCATTTCTTCGGGAAAGGGGTTTTTCAGAAGCGAATGGTTCCCAGGTAGAACCTCAGCCCTCATAGAAGGAACCCTTATTTCTAAGAGTGTAGAATCACACGACCAGATTCAATGGGTAACGCTGCAATTTTATGAGTTATTGTCAATGCAACCAAATGCACCAAAAGCTATCGTTTTATTTGGAATTAGCCTTGAAGGTGCATTGCTTAGCAATATCTAAGCGGCATAGGCTGAATTTCAGCTCCATCCCACTGCTGCGACGAGAGAAAGTCGCGATGTTTACAGAGTTTACGGTCTTCGTCGCCACTGCTGTTCTTCAACTTTTGATTTTGAAGGCTTTGGGGGGAGGGGGGACGGGTCGATTCCGCTCACGTCCTCCTTTTGAAAATGTCAGACGGCCCGTTAGCGATATTCCGAGCTTATTTGTTACTAATAGGCCCCTCATTGACATTCCAGCGAGACGCTTCCTACGCAGCACACTCGGCTCGTTAGGTCCGCTCAAGCTGAGCGAGACCCCCGACGCAAGCATCCGTTGCACGCGACGAACAATCCGCGTTTGTCAAGTGCTTGTCGAAGTGTGTGTGTGTGTGTGTGTGTGTGTTCAAAATTCATAGGAGCAGTTTCTGTTGCTTTCAAGGTTTTTTTTTTTAAGTCTCTGGCATTTAGCGCGAGCTCGGGAGATCAGATCAATTTAGAGTTTGTTGCTGACGGAGGAAGGAATCTTCTTCAAGGTCACCACTGATCTCGTAGCGCCGGGTGCGGCGCGCGGTGGCTAAAAGGCAGCCTCGCCGCAACCGATCCTGTCCACTTTGGACGTCTTAAGATCTCGTCCTTTGTGGAGGAGGCGCGTCGGGCGACGAGCCCAGATTTAAGCCGTCATCGCTGCCTGACGTCTATCTCTTTTGACGGCTGCATCCTCTGTTTTTTACGCTTCAGTAACGACTCGGCTAAACTTGCGATCTGACTTCCAACACTGACTGTATAGGACGAACGGACGCCTCGAGTCCATTGTTGGCGCCTGAAATCTGCATTCTGCAGCCTACACTACTGTTTTAAAGTTCGGGGTCACTTAGAAATGTCCTTATTTTTGAAGGAAAAGCCATTTTTTTCAATGAATATAACATTAAATGAGTCAGAAATACACTCTTTACATTGTTAAATTGGCAAACTTCTGGTTTTTTAATGCAATATGTACATAGGTGTATAGAGGCCCATTTCCAGTGTTCTAATGCTACATTGTGTTTGCTAATCGTGTTAGAAGGCTATTGGATGATTAGAAAACCCTTGTGCAATCATGCTAGCATAGCTGAAAATCATTATTTCTAATCTTGTCAATGTCTTGACTATATTCTCTATTCGTTTTGCAACTATTTTGAGGAATAAAAGTCTGACTTTTAATGGAAAACACAACAAAAATTGTATAGGTGAGCTCAAACTTTTGAACGGTAGTGTACACCTTTCGGAGTTTAGATCGTCCTCAATGGAGCAAGATTTGTTAAAGGATGTCCCATTAGGTGTATAAATAAACAATAAAGCAGGCTTTAGATTGGTTGATTTATTGTTTCCATGGTTGATCCCTTCCCTTGGTATGACAGGAACACCACAACAACATATCATGTCCTTGAATGCTTCAATTCACGGTCAATGGAGCGCCAACTCGGCAACCAACCACAGCCATATTTTCCATCTCAACATCAGTGTAAACAGAAAATATCCATCGACTCTTTTGATGGACGGACTCAACGGGAAATCGGGGTCTTCGACGTCCTAGAAAGAGCCGGCGATCAAAACAAGATTTCTGCTCGTTTTAGCTTCTTAAATGTGAATATTTCCTTCGTTTCTTTGCTCCGCGTAACAAAGAAATCGTCAAAAATGAATCATTTCGGTTCGTGGACAAAACGAGAACATCGTCATTTCCAGGTTTGACAAACACTGATCATCGTTTTTTTAACATTTTTTGACATTTTATGGACCAAACGTTTCATCGATTGATGTGTAACAATATCAAATATGGAGTTTTGTGATCATTTCACAACGTCTATTTTCGTCTCTGTTTGCCAGACGACTGGAGCGGAGCTGCTGTTGAAATGCGTGAACGTCCCGGAGACCGGCGACAGCGTGGTGAGTCCAAGCCTTTTTCGTTGTTTTTTTTCCCACCACGTCATGTCGATTGTGAGGGTAAATTATGCAACCGACCGCGGCGCAAAGATCGACCAAATCTTGGACGTCTTCACGTTTGACGCCGTTAGCGTCTCATCTGTATTCTGTCGGGGGGGGGGGGGGGGAACGTTCCTGGTCTTCTCCAGAAAAGAGAGAGTTTCAAACCTGTAACTGGACCAAATCTCCATGTGTAACACCGCTTTCACCCCTCAGGAGCTCTACATCATTGACTCTGCGGGGAAGGAGACATTAGCGGAGGCCTGCGAGAAGACGGTGAGACGAGTGAATTTGCACCGTCCAGGGTGGTCCGTCGTCAACGTTTTTAAAGTGCAAAATTTGCTGATGTAATAGGGAAGTTTTGTCAGAGAAGTTTAAAAAAAAAAAAAAAAAAAAAAAGTGTTCTCTCTATTCCACAGTGGGGCGAGCCGTCGCTCGTGTGCCTGGTTTTCGACCTGACCAGCGAGCAGTCGTTTGCCAACTGCGGCCGATGGATGGAGCGAGTGCAAGCCCACTGTCGGGGGCTCCATGTTCCAGGTAAAACACAGTTTTATTGACCCGTTTGGTCCAGAAAATGTCCAGAAAGTGGTTTCTGAAACCAAAAACTCGTCTTTTTGACACGGTGGAGAGCAAAGAAAACCAGAAAGAAACAGCTACACGCTAAAGCTAGCACTTTTTTTTTCAATGAATATAACATTAAATGAATCAGAAATGCACTCTATACATCGTTAATGTGGTAAACTGTCTATTCAAGCTGCAAACGTCTGTTTTTTAATGGAATATGTACATAGGTGTATAGAGGCCCATTTCCAGTGTTCTAATGGTACATTGTGTTCGCTAAATGCGCTAGCAGGCTATTGGATGATTAGAAAATCATTGTGCAATGACGTTAGCACAGCTGAAAACAGTTTTATTTTGAATAATAATCATTATTTCCAATCTTGTCAATGTCTCGACTATATTTGCTATTCATTTTGCAACTCTTTTGATGAATAAAAGTGTGACTTTTAATGGAAAACAAACAAAAATGTTACGGGTGACCCCAAATTTTTGAACGGTGGCGTAGGAAAAAGAAATCTTTTTGATAAAAAGAACCTTTTTTTTCCCCCCATTAAAACGAACCATAAACCAATAATTTATAATTTATGTAAAAATCCGATACACACACACACACACACACACACACACACACACACACTGTAAAAGTGTCAATAATAAAAAAAAATCATCAGCAGCAGTGTTTCACCTGAGTCATGTTGTGGGCAGTTTATTTCCTTCCTTTATGTTACACAGTTGGATAATTGTGTCTTTCTCGAAATAGCTGGAGAAAAAAAATGACTCAGCACAAAACGTGTTGCTAACGCCGTCATCGTTTTTTTTTGAAAAGTCTAAAAACAACAAACGCTTTCCCTGGATCTCGATTATTGTGTTTTTAACGCCAATGTGTGTTTCAGGCGTCCTGGTGGGCAACAAGTCCGACCTGTCCCCCAGGAGAGAAGTGGAAGCATCCGTGGCCCAGGAATGGGCCCAGAGCCACGGGCTGGACTACCACGAGACATCGGCCGTGAGTTCGATTTTTCGTCGTCGCGCTGTCCCCGAGACGAGAGATCGCGGACGGTTACCCGTTTCCACATTGGCAGGAGCAGCTACGGCCACATTAATCATTCACGTGTGTGTGTTCTTGTTTGTCTCCTCGCAGAGGGAGATGGAAAACTGCGACGCGCCGCTCGTTAGCTTAGCGCGGGCCTTCCAGTCGCTCTATCACGAACGCCGGGAGGCCGTCCAGAACCTGAGTCCAGCCTGAACCTCTGCTCACACACACAAACACTGATTTATTAACCAGTAGGATATAGGCACAGTGTTATATTCAGGAATCATTTTTGGAGTCAGTAGCTACACTAGCGTTCAAAAGTTTGGGCTCACCTGTACACTTTTTTGTTGTGTTTTCCGTCAAAACTCACACTTTTATTCATGAAAAGAGTTGAAAAATTAATAGAAAATATAGTCGAGACAATTTTCAAGGGTTTTCTAATCGTCCAATAGCCTTCTAACGCCATTAGCAAACACAACGTAGCATTAGCATATGGAAATTTATACACCTATGTACATATTCCATTAAAAACCAGACGTTTGCAGCTAGAATAGTAACGTTTACTATGAATAAAAGCCTGTACGAAACCTACTATAGGCCTACGATCTATAAGTAACCTTATGGATGATACATTTAAGATATTTTTTTTTTACTTCCTGCGACAGAGACTGATGAATAAAGCTGGTTTTCTTCGACAGTCGACGCTTTGGTTGTCTTTTTTCTTTCTCTGTGCCGCGGTTCGTCCGCTGACTCCAGGTCAGTGGGATGAAACCTCCTCTCCTTCTCCATCGGCTCCAGTCAGACGCAACGGGGATTTAAAATCTCATTAAAAGCATCACATTCAATGTGACAAAGCCTTTTGTGTTATCTGAGGATATATGTAGAACACGACAAAGAAGGAACTTAGTCGGCAAACTTTCAAATGTAATGAGCATCTTTGCAGAATCTGTATTTAACAACTTGTAACTGTTATTGCGGCGGCGGTTTTTCTACTCCTTGAGTGGGTGATCATAATTATAGCAATTAAGAACTCTGTTGTTCCGGTTCTCTGTGTCCGTATTGTTATTATCTTTGTACTGCGTGTGTGTGTGTGTGTGTGTGTGTGTTATTCCCTCCGGCATAAGGAAACAGAATCCGAAATAATAATAACAGTATTGTCTGTCACATTGTGTGTGCGGCTCGCTTTGTTTTTTTTTTTTTTACATCTGTTCCCTTTATTCCTGCATTTTAAATGCGTGTAATGAACGTGTCGTCGTTAAATATATCGGTTTCCCGTCTTAGCGCTAAATCAAAAGCTGGAGGATATTTCCTGAGCAGCCACAACTTAAAAAAAAACCCCAGTGTGACGTCAGTAAAATTGCCATTTTGAAGCTTGGAGTTAGCTTGTTCGCTACTAGCCCGCTATGCTACTGCTGTATACACGCAGACGCTCCCTCAGTTCATGAAGACGGTGAAAACAGAGGCAGAAACGTCATTAAAATATATTTAAAAAACCACTGTGACGTCAGTAAAACTGCCATTTTGAAGCTTAGCGTTAGCATTTCCGCTACTAGCCCGCTGTGCTACTGCTGTATACACACAGACGCTCCCTCAGTTCATGAAGACGGTGAAAACAGAGGCAGAAACATCATTAAAACATTAAAAAACCACACTGTGAAGTCAGTAAAACTGCCATTTTGAGGCTTAGAGCTAGCTTGTCCGCTACTAGCCCGCTGTGCTACAGCGGTATACACACAAACGCTCCCTTAGTTCATGAAGACGGTGAAAACAGAGGCAGAAACATCACATTTTCTGCTTTAATTATGTATTTTTATATGATTAATTGTGCTGGTATTCATATTTAAAGGGCCAGTGCGTAGGATTTACTAGCATCTAGGGGGCAGTGTATTCAGTATCACCACCGAAATCCCAATTTTAATTGGATTCCTATTTATTATTGAACTCCTTTTGTTACTTAATCAATTCATTTTTGGAATATTTTCACTTAAAACACACATTTTGCCCTGATTTAAAGGAGATTTTCAAGGTTTTGTGTTTGCAGGGTTACTATTTTCTTATTTATGAGGGGAAAAAAGCATAATGAATTGTTATTACATCATTCAAATACGAGTTTTATTACAGTTTTAATCAGAAAATCCTGGTAGCTCTATAAGGAAAACAGTTTTTGTTCTTTTCGTAATAAAAACCATGGACGTGTGTGACACAAGTGCTGGAAAATGACACTTTCTATGCTTTCTATTCGTCTGAAATGGAGGATCCAGCCTCGGGAATATCACTTAATAATAACACCACAGGATCTAGACAGAGAGAGTGTGTGTGTGTGTGTGTGTGTGTGTGTGTGTGTGTGTGTGTGTGTGTGTGTGTGTGTGTGTGTGGGCTGCTGCTTATTGCTTTGCAGGGTACTTTTTTATTTTAATTTCCACAGATATTGAAACTGGCCATATCTGATATGACAAAGATGATATATTATATAATGTTTCAGTGGCTTTTCTGATATGCTCAGTCATTGGTACGGTCTGAAAACACATAAATCTCAGGCTTTTCCTACTTATTAGTCATATTATTCATTAGTTTAGACCTGTCGCACCGACGTCTGCTGTTCACCTTTCAGCCACAAGAGAGGGCACAAGTGGTCAACCAACTTAGGAGTGTTACATGCTCTCACTGGTCACTTTATTAGGTACACAAAATAATAAAGTGTCAGAAGTGGGGTCTTCTTCTCCTATGCCGTGCATTCAGACGAGATGTCCAATATCCATACTGTGCCCTTGTATCTCTTATATAATAGTGTGTTTTTGTTGTACTGTACAATGAAGTAAGTAATAGTTCTATTTTAGACACCTGCAATATCACTTTGAGCCACAGATTATCCTCTGAAACTGGCAGTTTGAAGGTTGATTCTTATTAGTTTGGTACATTTGCAGGCTGGAGCTGCTGCATTGAAATTCTCCTCACGTGACAGCAGCAATCCTGAAATACTAATTATAAACGCTTGGATGAAGCAGATTAATTCACACTGGATTATTTATGAATGTCACGCAGTCGTATGTAGAAAAAAAAAAAATACACATTTTAGTGTGTGTGGTGATCAGCCAGCGACTTCAATTTAACCATATTTTACTGCAGTGCTCCTCCGAACACTGTACTTGGACCAATCCAACTTTATTGATAAAGCACTTTAAAGACAACACAGGCTGTGAACCTGGTCCAAATGAGGCAGAACCTCCATTATGGATAAAAATTTTCCAGAATGAATGGAAGTCAATGGAATGTCCTTGAAAGGATAGCGACACAAACCTGTGTGTGTGATTGTGTGTGAATGTGTGTGTGTACACATTGCTTGTCCCATAGCCCCTAACTGTCCGTGACCCAAAAAGCTTCGCTAATTGCAGGTGAGGGAGAACACAGCAGCTGTTCCACCCCCTCCCAAAAAAAAAATCCCACCCCCTTGTGTTTGGAATGTAGCGTGACACAAATCAGCCAAAATGCCCTCAAGCTAACCGACACAACAAACAAACAAGAGCTATGTTCGCTAAATTGTAATTGTTATATATGCATCTGAAAACAGCCTCTGTCAAGCAATACTATCAGACCTGACTGAGAGCATTTCCTTGCAAGATATTGTCCAAAAAAAAGACGGTGCGTCACGAAGCGCAAAAACTAAAACATCAGCAATCACGACCATCACTCCACCATCATAATCCTGCATTAAACATGAGACTCTACCTCCAGCAGTTGCCTAGCTTAGCTTTGGGAAAACAGCTAGCCTGGCTTCGTCCATGAGAAAAAGAACCATTTAATAAAATTTGCTGACTCGCGCCATTAAAGCTCATGAATTAACATATCCAATTAGTTTAATCAATACATAAGCAAAAAGTGCAAAAAGGACACTTTGTTGTTTTATGGGAGGGGGGTTTTATGTGCCAGACTATTTCTTGGCCCGCTTTCGGGAGCAGAAACATCCTTCAGTCACTGCACGTCGACGAAACGGCGACTCCTCCGAGCCAAAGGAAGTAGCAGCTTCTCCTCGTTTTTTCTTCTCCAGTTCTTCTCTCATCTCCACATGGTGTGCATCATCTATTTACAACTCCCTCCTTCAACTTCCTTTCAAAAAACTGATGTTTGAGTCTCAAAATGCGGATTTTTCTCAACATATTTTGGTGCAGAGTCACAAACTGTGGATAGTATTCGTATTTTTGTCGGTTTTTTTTGGAGGTTTCGGTTCCCTCAAATGTGAGGGAAGTTGTTAAAGCAGTAGTCGGTTTGTTGTTTGTACACGGGAGAGTACATGGATTAGCAAAAAACAACAAGTAAGCACTAGCGTAAACAAGGTTTTTCAGTCGAGTGACTGCAGGACCAGGAAGTATATATAGGCTGAGGCTGAGTTGATGGGTGAATTGGGTGCAGGTGTGCTACCAACGCAGGTGATCTGACTGCATGCTGGAGGTGGAAGGAGGAAGAGGAGGGGGCGATAAGCCAGAGGCAATGACAATAGATTTGTTTTTACATGTCGTTTAAATGCCGATTAGCATGGAAATAGATTTGTGTCACAGATAAAATAAAACATAGATTTAACACTGGAGAAAATTGTATTTTATATTTCTTGAAATGATTTGTTGTCTGCGCCATTGTTTTTTTTGCGATTCTGACCATGCATCGGCGGGACCTTAGGAAGCTGCCTGCTGATTGGCTACTGTTTTGGAGCGACAGCTCAATGGACCAGGAAGTAGTCACGGTATTGGTGTCGCGCTGTCCGTCCAAAGAACAAATGAGGGAGCACAGAGAACAAATGAGGGAGCGCAAAGAACAAGTGAGAGAGCGTAAAGAACAAATGAGGGAGCGAAAAGAACAAATGAGGGAGTGAAAAGAACAAATGAGGGAGCAAAGAGAACAAATAAGGAAGCGCAAAGAACAAGTGAGAGAGCGTGAAGAACAAATAAGGGAGTGAAAAGAACAAATGAGGGAGTGCAGAAAAAAGTGAGGGAGCACAAAGAACAAATGAGGGAGCGCAGAGAACAAATAAGGGAGCGCAAATAACAAGTGAGGGAGCGTAAAGAAAAAATGAGGGAGCAAAGAGAACAAATAAGGGAGCGCAAAGAACAAATAAGGGAGCGCAAATAACAAATGAGGGAGCACAGAGAACAAATAAGGGAGCGCAAAGAACAAATTAGGGAGCACAAATAACAAGTGAGGGAGCGCAGAGAAGAAATAAGAGAGCGCAAAGAAAGAGTGAGGGAGCGCAAAAAAAATCAGGGAGCGCAAAGAACAAATAAGGGAGCTCAAATAACAAATGAGGGAGCACAGAGAACAAATAAGAGAGCGCAAAAAAGAGTGAGGGAGCGTAAAGAACAGGAGTGAAAAGAACAAATTCCTTTGTCTTTGTCCCTTTTAGTCATGAGTCCATTTCATGTTTTACACAAAGCACTAAAAAAAACCAAATGCGCCTTTATCTAAACTGTCTCAGATTGGCCAGGGTTTGGCGTTATGATGTAATGATGCATCATTTTAAGTGTCAACTTTCAGTGTTTTCTCAATCCTGCTCCTCAGGGGATTAGACAAAGACTGATTTCAATGTAAATTTAAAGTTACCACATGTACGATTTACGGCGCTAACGCAGATTGCTGTGGACGATTTATGAACGTCGGTGACCTCTCGATAGATACTGCAATACCTCCACGCCAGAAGAGGGCGATGTCATACTTTTGAATCAGGCTGAACGACTCCTCCTCCTCTTCTTCCCTCCCTCACTCGCCTCTCTTCAGTGATCACAGCAGCACTGCAGAGAGACATGCCAGCCACTTTGATCATTGCACCAGGGGAGGAGAGAGAGCGAGAGGAAGGGAGGGAAGGAAGGAAGGAAGGAAGGATAGAAGGAGAGACAGAGCATCATGCAGCAGATGTTGAAGAATTTAGCTCTTTTATTCCTCGGCTGATGGAACGTCAGGTCAGGGGCTGAGACACAGGTGGAGAGAGAGAGAGGTCAATATTAATAATGACCAATAATGACTTATTTAATGAGTAAATAAAGGAGTGAATGAATGACAATAAATATCCACCACCACAGATAAGACACCGACATGTGTACGACACACAGCGTTCGCACCCTGAGGAAAATCCTGCCCGTGCTGCAACGAAGTGGTGCATTTTTAACCACTATTAACCCCTGGAAGATGAAGCAGTCGTGGTGCATGGGTCACGCCAAAAAAAAACATACCTGTGTGCTGTCGTCGTTAGCGCCTTGCTTCTTTTCCAACCGAGTTTTGGGTCCAAAGAGAGAGAGGAAACGGTAACCATGGAAACGCACTTTACAGGTTATAGGATGAAGAAACTGGAACTGTGGATGTAAAATCCATTTATTACAGCGCTAGAGACGACGAGCTAGCGAAATTAGCCCGCAAAGCTAACGAAAAGGGTGGAACTTACCTCCAATACGTCTTTCTCTTCTGTGGACGTGTGAGTACTTCTCACATTTGGCATGAAGTTAATGCTATTTGTCGTCCCTTATGTTAAAATATACCACATTTTAGCACAGGTTCATGGTGCATTCTCACCGAAAACAAAGTGGAATTTGCATGTCGTTTACATGCGGATTAGCATGGAATTAGATGTGTCGGTATTTTCCACACAACACTTTTTAAGAAGCAAATAAACTGCACTCCCTGATTTGCTCTTTACACAGTGTTTTTTTTTGTTTGTTTGTGATTCTGACCAAGCATGGGCGGGCCTTAGGAAGCTGCCTTCTGATTGGCTACTGAGTTAGTACTGAGTAGTCACGTCCGGAATCCCCGTCCGTCCAAAGAACAAATGAGGGAGTGCAGAGAAGAAGTGAATGAGTGCAAAGAACAAGTGAGGAAGCGCAGAGAACAAACAAGGGAGTGCAGAGAACAAATGAGGGAGCGCAAAAAAACAATCAGGGAGTGCAAAAAACTAATGATAGAGCGCAAAAAACAAATCAGGGAGGACAAAAAACAAATGAGGGAGCGCAAAGAACAAATAAGGGAGCACAAAAACAAATAAGGGAGTGCAAAGAACAAATAAGGGAGCACAAAAACAAATAAGGAAGTGCAAAGAACAAATAAGGGAGCGCAAAGAACAAAAAAGGGAGTGCAAAGAACAAATAAGGGAGTGCAAAGAACAAATAAGGGAGCGCAAAGAACAAATAAGGGAGTGCAAAGAACAAATAAGGGAGCGTAAAGAACAAATAAGAGAGCACTAATAACAAATGAGGGAGCGCAAAAAACAAATAAGGGAGCGCAAAGAACAAATAAGGGAGTGCAAAGAACAAATAAGGGAGCGCAAAGAACAAATAAGGGAGCGCAAAAAACATATAAGGGAGCGCAAAGAACAAATGAGGGAGTGCAAAGAACAAATAAGGGAGCGCAAAAAACATATAAGGGAGCGCAAAGAACAAATAAGGGAGCGCAAAAAACATATAAGGGAGCGCAAAGAACTAATGAGGGAGTGCGAAGTGTTTTTTCAAACAATAAAATAAGATATTCTCGTTTGGTTAAACCAAGATTTTGTTTGCTTCTTAAAAAAGTGTACACACTGAACACACAATGAGAACATTCAAACATTTGTGTTTTTAGACCACACACACACACACACACACACACACACACACACACACACACACACACACACACACACACACACACACACACACACACACACACACATAACACACACACACACGACACCACAACGACTCGTTCTGTTCCCTACGGGGGGGTTCGAGTTTTATTTGTCATCAGGATCGATGCATCCAAGTTCAGAATCATTCAGTTTTGGCACCTTGAAAGACATTACGCTTTTTTTGTTTGTTTGTTTGTTTGTTTTTTTTCCTTTTTTTAAATTCTCATTTACAACAACACAACGCAAAAAAAACACCCCCCCCCCTCCCCTCAAAGAACAAGAAAAACAAAAGACAGGAAAAATAAAGAGTAAGACTAAGGCTGTGTGAGAGTTCAAAGGACCCGGGGGGTGAAATAAAAGAATAAAAAAAATAAAAATAGGCAAAGATGAGAATTTCTTCTGTTTTAACGAAAAAGAAAAAAAGAAGGTAACGTTTTCTCCAAAGATTGTTCTTTAAGTTTCAAGCGTAATGAAGCCCCGATTAGCCGCTCAAAACTCAACAAAAAGAAGAATATATTGAAATAGACACAGTACTGTAACATTAAGTTCTAGTTTGTCGCTCCCACTGGTATCATTGTTCAGTTTGTTCAAAAAAAAAAAAAAAAAAAAAAACACAGGTTCCTTAAAAGCAGATTGGATGATTTTTGATTCGCATGCATGTAAATTCTTAATTCTTGTTTTTTTTGTGTGTGTGTGTGTGTGTGTTGTTTTTGGAGTCAGTTAGCTTCACCTTGCTGGTTGGTTAGCCACGTAGCTCGCGTGCACTACTCGGGGGTCTTTGGTAAGTAGTGACGCGGTCGCAGTCGCAGTCCACACACACACAGTCCTTATCCTCGGATTACCCAGAGTTCCCTCTTCGCTCGGTCGGGCGAGAAAAAAAACAACTAAAGAAAAAAAAAAAAAAAAAAAAAAAAACTTGAGGTCAAGTTTTCAGCTTTTAACAAAGATGGCCAGAGTTTCCACGGAAAGGCCAAAAAACATCTTTCTCGTTGTTGTTGTTGTTGTTGTTGTAAAAGAACGTTTTAATGTGTCTAAAACTAATCAGTTTATCAAGTAGAGCGGCCGTGTCACGTGACGGATCCGCCATCTTGGTTCAGTTTCAGTTGTCCTTTTTTCGCCGATAATATTTTTTTGCGCCAGGGAAGTCTCGTCATGATTTTATTAACATATATATTCATATATTTATATATAATCAATACATATATTAACTTATGTGTGTGTGTGTGTTGCTGGCTCCTCCCCCTCAAATCTTTATAAACGTGTTCAAAACTTGTTAAACAATGGTAGATGGGAAAATCATGCATTTTTTTTTTTTTTTTAAATACTCAGATCATCGTTTTCCCCCTCTCTCCATCTCGTCGTTTTGCCGCCTTCAGCTCCGCCCCCACATTTCCTGTCGCGTGATCTATTTTTTCCCGCCGTGTCCGAGAGAAGAGAACCTCCGCCAGTTTCATACGGGCGTGGTGCGCCGGTTGGCGCCGCTGCCTGAGTCTTTCAGGTCCTTCTGGATGCAGTTGTGCACCTGCAGGAAGTTGTGGTCCCTCTCCGTGGAGTTGTAGGTGGCCGTCGGCGTGCCCGTCTGGCCCTTGGGCAGCGTGTACATGGACAGCTCGGTGGACGGCAGCGCCCCGAACGCCTTCAGGCCCACCGGCGACGCCTCGCGGGAGTGCGACGGGTCGGTGGAGCGGGACGAGGAGCGTGAGCGGCGCCGGTAGCGGTAGCGGTAGCTGGGGATGCGCGTGATGGCCGCGCCCTGGAGGTAGTCGGCGGCGCGCGCGCCCACGCGCAGCTCCCGGTGCCGGTCGATGAACATGTGCACGGCGAGCACGCCCACCATCTCGGCCATGATGAAGGAGAGGGCGCCGAAGTAGAAGGACCAGCCGTACGAGTAGCTGTTCTTCTTGGAGTCGCTCTTGGAAGGGTCGCCGGCGTTGGCGGATATGTACACGATAATCCCGATGATGTTGCTCAGGCCTGTGACGGGGGAAACAACAGCGGGATTAAATGACAAAGTCACCGCGATTCAATCTGGAATACGCAACATATACTACCGCTCAAAAGTTTGGGGTCACTTAGAAATGTCCTTATTTTTGAAGGAAAAGCACTTTTTTTCAATGAATATAACATTAAATTACTCAGAAATACACTCTATACATTGTTAATGTGTTAAACGTCTGGTTTTTAATGTACATAGGTGTATAGAGGCCCATTTCCAGTGTTCTAATGGTACATTGTGTTTGCTAATGGCGTTAGAAGGCTATTGGATGATTAGAAAACCCTTGAAAACCCTTGTGCAATGATGTTAGCACAGCTGAAAACTGTTTTATCTGGAATAAAAATCATTATTTCTCATCTTGTCAATGTCTTTACTATATTTTCTATTCGCTTTGCAACTCTTTTGATGAATAAAAGTCTGACTTTTAACGGAAAACCTGGAAAAATGTGTATAGGTGAGCCCAAACCTTTTGAACGGTAGTGTATATTTGTTATCACGAGTGCTGTGCACGTCGGTTAACGGTTAGCATTAACCGCGCAACGCGTTTCCATGACGAAAGCTAAACTTCAAAAACAGAGGCTACACTAGTTATTTGTTGTTGTTAATAAACAGGCCGCTCCGGTTCGACTGTAGGCGTGCTAACTGGCGCTAAAGGAGCTAACGCAGCTAATGGCGCTAACGCAGCTAGGGGAGCTAACGGAGCTAACTGGTAAACGGTGCCTGGACTTTGGCGTCGCCGCACGTAAACGTGACGGCGCGCGGGTCTTTTTTCGGTCAGTCGTCATGGAAACTTGTCACGCGTTCACGTTGACGCCGTTATTACCGATCGATAATTCCGTTATAACCTTTCGGCAACGTGTAAGTCATGTGATCTGAGAGATTTAAAGCCTTTGGTCCAATCTGACCAGTGATGGGACAGAGAAAGGACGCTGCTACAGGGAATCGGTCCGTATTTATAAAGTCTTGATCACCGCTCAAAGCTGCTTTTCACCCACAATTCTTCCTGTTCCCCTTAATCTCAACTGTTCCACCTCAACTTTTTTCCTCCACAAGAGGCACAACTGCGCCAATAAGCGAAAAAACAACAGCAAAAATGCACAAAGAGCCAGCGAGGCAGTTCTGAGGTGTGAGTTCTGCTCAGGCCTGATTGAGATGGATCAGATCAGAAGAGTATCAGGGACACCTTATTTTTAGAGCGTAATCCCAGTGGCCTCCTCTTAGCCTAGCAACAGGGCAAGAGAGAGAGAGAGAGAGAGAGACAGCGAGGAAGAGAGAGAGAGAACTGGATCTCTCACTTTTGACTCAGAGGGGAACTATAGTTATTTAGCGTGGCACAGTAGGCCGTGGCCTAGAACCACGGTACAAACGGCACAAAAAAAAAAAAAAAACCTCACCAAAGTGCTCTGACATAATGGAAACCTGCGCTATCTTTGTCTGCCTATCGCCTCGTCCTGAGGGGAACGTTGAACCCTACACACACACACATTCTTGTACTTGCTGCGTACTGAGGACCGGGTATAAGTGCTGATAAAGTGAGGACCGGCATTTCCACTTTATAAACACAATTACAAATGTCTACTTCACGAATGACATATATATAAAGAACTACTAGGTGCAGTACCATAAAATGTCTGCAGGTGGCAAAAAGCGTGTGAAACAGCAGGGCTGGACAACAGGTTTTTGTACCAAATTGTGGACCAGTATAGCATGTTTACAACCTCAGGAAGTGATTTCAATAAAAACAAAGTGAGGACCCGGCCAAAATGTCTTCACTTCTTAAAAAAAATGACCTCACGTTGTTGTTTAAAAACCCTCACTGATCCTTAGTATTCTGCAAGTACAAGAACACACACTCACACCTCATATTATATATATATATATATGTTCACTTTTACTTTTGCATTTACACCATAAGAGACGGAAATGTTTCTTTTTTGTCACATGTCTTAATTGCTGTCAAATTTTCACAATAAAACATAGATGCAATTTGACATTTAAAACAAATCTTACTCACCAATTTTTGACTATTTTTGAAAAAAAACCAATACAAAATGCATCAAAATCATGCATTAAATCCAGAGTGTGCAAGTAAATGTGCCTTTTTGACCAGGAAATAGAGTTAAAAGACAGGAACCCTAACTGTCCTGATCCTGAGTCAGAGTCGGTGGACGTCGGTCGTGACCGTACCTGCGGAGACGAAGAGGATGCCCGAGCTGAGGATGATGTTGTGGCGCGACTTGTAGAACTCGCTGGCGGCGATGCACAGGCCGCCCATGAAGAGCAGGATCACGCTCATGATGGGGAAGATGCTGGAGGCTCGCACGGCGCCTGCGTGGGAAATATATGTGCAATCAATAAATGGACGGAAGATGAAGTCATTAGCCTAAATATGTTTGCTTAAATTATAAAGGGCGTTAAAGCATTTCTAAAGCAAGTCAACTTTATTCCAATACACTCTTAGAAATAGAAGTACTAAGGAGAATTCTTTTTGGCTCCCTTTTGGAGGGTTCCACCAAGAACCCTTTTAAAACCCTTTATCTTTATGTTTTTCAGAAGCAAATGGTTCCAGGTAGAACCTCAGCCCTCGTAGAAGGACCCTTATTTGTAGAACACGTTTAAAAAACAACAACATAAATGGTATACAACATAAAATCAATAACAGTAGAATTAAAACAGTAAAATATTAGACATAATAAAATAGTAAAAAAAAAAAAGTGTGACTATTTTTATCCTGAAGTGACGGCCTAGGAGAAGAGCGTGCCAATTCTTGGGATAAAGGACATTTTTGGAATGAGCGGAAAAGTTGCTGAGGCATCTTCTCCATGATCCAGAAACATCTGTTGTGTTGCTTTCATTTACTCGGTCTCGACAGCTACAGTACGTGTGTGTGTGTGTGTGTGTGTGTGTGTGTGTTTTCGCGCCGAATGCGACACATATTTTTCACACGATGAGAAGAAAAAAAATTCTCCTTGTCGCTTGCTTCGAGGGGGCACTTGATTTGAAATGAGTCTGAAGTTGTAAAAAAGTAACTTCACTTCAATAGTGGACCCATTGTCCTATAGATAGAGGGAGATATCAACACAGATGATACAACACAAGAAAAGCGATAAAGATAAAAATAACATTTTTAAAAAAGGTGAGAGGACAACAGGTCTCAGAGAAGCTGCGAACTGTGCCGTTCTCTCACTTTTTTTTTTTTTTTGTTGCTTTAAGCAGAGTTGAAAAGGAAGGATTTTTGACTCTGACTTCCTGGATGTGGGAATGTGGGATGTGGGTCTTTGTAAACTTGCCACATGTGCTTCGTGTCAGTCGTATATACCATGCTGGAAAATATCAATAATGCTAAAATACATCTAACTGAGCAGAACGTGTAGTGCATGTGCTGGATAACTGAGCCCACTGGGATGAAATGTTCGAAAAGTTATATTCTGGGTTGTTCTGCTGCACTTACACTACTGTTCAAAAGTTTGGGGTCACTTAGAAATGTCCTTATTTTTTAAGGAAAATCATTTTTTTCAATGAATATAACATTAAATGAATCAGAAATACACTCTATACATTGCTAATGTGGTAAACGACTATTCTAGCTGCAAACGTCTGGTTTTTAATGAAATATGTACATAGGTGTATAGAGGCCCATTTCCAGTGTTCTAATGGTACATTGTGTTTGCTAATGGCGTTAGAAGGCTATTGGATGATTAGAAAACCCTTGTGCAATGATGTTAGCACAGCTGAAAACAGAATAAAAATCATTATTTCTTATCTTGTCAATGTCTTGACTATATTTTCTATTCTAAGTTTGACTTTTAACAGAAAACACAAGAAGAATTGTATAGGTGACCCCAAACTTTTGAGCGGTTATGTAGATATAGCGTGAAAATAAATAAACCGCTGGATTTTGTCGACTACTACTTCACTTATTTGTTACAGTTTTGTACAAAGTCAAGTTTGAGCCTAGTTTTGGGTGGATGGAGGGAACAGCCATGCATATACACTCTTAGAAATAAGGGTTCCAAAAGGGTCCTTCTACAAGGGCTGAGGTTCTACCTGGAACCATTTGCTTTCCCGAAGAAAGGGTTTTTCAAGGGTTCTTGGTGACGATAATGGTTCCAGTAAGAACCATTTTGATCCAGAGAACCCTTTAAATCCCCTTTCCTCAATAAAGGGTTTTTCAAGGGTTCTTGGTAACACTAATGGTTCCAGTAAGAACCATTTTGACCCAGAGAACCCTTTAAAACCCCTTTCCTGAATAAAGGGTTTTAAAAGGGTTCTTGGTGGAACCCTCCAAAAGGGTTCTCCTTTGAGGACTAGCGGAAGAACCTTATATGGTTCTACTTAGCACTTTCTAAGAGTGTAGGGTTCAGGTCAGGGTTTAAACTCACAAAAAAAACCAACCAAAAACGCCAGAATACTGGTCAGTTTCAGGTCGAGTTTGGACAAAAGAACACCACTTATGAATAAATAAATACATTGGTTGGAATCACATAATTACATATATGTGTTAAAACAAAACAAGGAGTTTGAAGAAATAACAATGTATCCTGGTTATAAATGTGGTAAATGTGTTGCTCTCCAACATTATATGTTAATAACACTGTCATAGCATGCAAAAATCGCTATATTTGGACTAAAAAACATTAATCTGGGAGACGATATGCTAACGCCAGACTGAGTTTGAGTGGGGAAACCCGGGTCTTCTTGCTGCAAAGGCAAAGGGTGCGAACCACTACACCAACCGCGTGGCCCCCAGGTGACGCGATTGGTTCCATTTTTTAGTCGATTCTGAAGTTTGCCAAGAGAGAAATTTCAACTTGTTCTTCATGAAAATGCAACTGAGAAACGCAGCTTAGCAGCGGATTAACGACTGACTGTGTTCATGCGCTGCTGTTCCATCAAAACCCACGTATCCTGTTCAGTTGGAGGGAAACTGAGCTTGTAAAAAAAATAAAAAATAAAAAAAACAAAGCGGGCCAACTGTCTGCTAATGCTCAGCATGTAAGTGATTTGTAATAATGTTTCTCTATGTTTCCCCTGTTGGATCTGCAGAGTTATTAGTTTACTGGTGCTATTTTAAATTAGAAAAGAGAATTAGGGAAGGCTTAAAGAGCACACACACACACACACACACACACACACACACACACACACACACACACACACACACACACACACACACTGAAACTATTACCCAGAGGAGTAGGGAAGAAGATAATGACGATAATGGCACAGTTGCTGATGATGGCCCTGTTAACCATATATATATATATATATATATATATATATACATATATACTGTAACTAGGCATTAGCTGATGTTTCATCTCATAAATGCCATATACAGGCAGGTGACATTAAGCTAATGGCTCCAGGCCAAAGTGTTAAATTAGATCTCGTTTTTATGATTATTTCTCTCTCTGAATGACATCCTCGTATGTGAATAAATGCACAAAAAAACAAACATGGCTGTTTCCTTCTTTTACTTCCCCTCGTTTCTTGCTGCTGCTCTGTTTTTCTGCTGCAGTACAGTGTGTTGTGTACACTGTGTGTATGTGTGTGTGTGTGTAGCCGGCTGACTTATGGTTTCATTAGCCGCAACAGAGGAGAGCCTTGTAATTGTGGCTGAATTATAGAGGTGGGGGTGGACATCTTCACGGGAACACCCTGGGGTTCACCCACCCACACATCTACACACACACACACACACTACAGTAAAGTGCAGCAACAACAACCAACCCCCCCCCCCCATCCCCCCCCCCACACCATTACTTTGTCATAGGTTTATAAGCTGGAGCCTCAACAAGCAACAAAGTGAACACACTCATCGATCAGCTTCCCACCCACTCGCTCGCTCTATCTGCTGCTCCAGAGTGGGGTGTTTCCTATACGCACTGTACACTACCCACACAGGAGCAATCTGCTCTCTCTCTCTCTCACACACACACACACACACACACACACACACACACACACACACACACACACACACACACACACACACACACACACACATCCACATTCATTTAAGTCCTGGCGTGCAAACACACGCACATTTTTCCCGCCCACGTGGGAGGGCCCAGCAGCAAAGTACGTTGGTAGTGGGAACTTGGCAAAAAACGGCGAAAGGGAATAACTTTAGCGCACGGCTAACAAACGCGTTGACCAAAGGGGTCGTACCTACGTTCCACCGGGTCCTATGTTCCCCGTTTTTTTCCAAAAAAGGGTCCTATGTTCCCCACTTTGTATGTGACAGGGGAATATGGGACCCTTTTTTTTGAAAAAGGTTAGGGTTAGGGTTAGGGTTAGGGTTAGTGAAAGGGTCCTATGTTCCCCGGTCACATACAAATCGGGGAACATAGGTACGGTCCCTTGACCAAACACGTCGAAAGAGAAGAACGCCAGGCAGATGTGTACGCCTGTGTGTGCACGTACGTTCGTGTCTGAGTATGTGTAGTACGCGCACTTCGTGATTCCACCTGAAAATAGCCGCCGCGCGTGACGTGCGTGCGAGCGAGCGGAACGACGTATGACCGATGCTGAGGTGACGTCGTCCGCGCCGTCTCCTAGCCGTCACGATTTGCCCGAGATTTGGCATTATAGTCCGAGGATCCGCTGGTCCGATTATAGCAACGGTAAGGCGGCGTGTTGCTTCCACATCCGAGTGCTCAGAGGGAATCAGGACAAAGAGCAGCAAAGACATTGTTGGCTGTTTTGTGGACGAAGAAAGACATGAGGTTAAAGGTCAGTCGTGCAGAGTATACGTAAAGGTGTTCTCGGCCACAATTCTGAGCCACCTGGACTTCTATTGATCAAAATCAGATCTTCTTGAAGGTACAATTCCAAAATCGGGTGGGTGTAAGGGTGAAGGAGCAAAGTGGGTCAACTTTCGCCATTTGAAATCCAGGTCATTCCTGTTTCCTACCAGGATGATAGTATCGAAGGCCACGAAGGAAAAGGCCTTATGACGTCGTTCCCTAGGCGTTCCAAAAGGAGAGCAGAAGCAAAGGCGTCTTCAGTTGATGGTGCAGGCAAACCGGTGTGAATCAAAGCTGCCAAAGAGGGCAGGCAGGCCTGATCCTGGTCCGGATTCCTGCGAGCTGGTCTGCGCGTACTTTACCAAGAACACTGTCTGGTCCTGCAGCTTTTTCCGAAGGGTTAAAAGCCTCCTCAGCCTCTTGTTCGGCGTAGACCGAGTGGGCGACTGGTTTGGAAGTCTGTGGTGGTTGTGGGTGGTTTTGTTGGAGCGTTCTCTGCAGCTTTGATAATAAAGTCTTCTCGCCATGTTGTACTGGTTCCCTGTTCCCGTGATTTGAAGGCAGTGTCGCAGGCTCTCTGGAGCGACTGAACCTCCATGGTCATCCGGGGTTTTTTGGTTGGATTATGGAGTTCTTCAACAGTTTAGTCCCTCTGTACGTCTGCGGCTCCAGATGTTCGAATATATCCCACTGTGTACGAGCGAAACAGACCTGCAGCTGGGATACTGCTCCCTCAGGCCAGGATTTTATAGCTTTTATGGCTGCCTTGGATCTTCTCCTAAGGCGGAGGTTGTATGCTGGGGCAAGGAACAGTTGTTGATGGTCTGACATGCCCCCAGTGGTGTCGGGGTCTTGCTCTGGGGTGTGCATGCTTTGAGTTTGAGTGTACATGGTAATGGTCTCTGGCGGGACACTTCACGAAACACAGTCTTTAAGCAAGCTTTATTTGCTTTGTCCGTTTATGATGTCACGCAGCTGAGAGACGGCTATATGGTGACATTAGCATCAAGTGGAATATAAACAGCGGCGATAATCACCGCTGTGAGCTCTCTGGGCGGATAAAACGGCCTGCACATGACAGTCATTAGCTCTCGGTTATGAGAGCAATGGGTGTAAATCACTTTTGCTGTTGGTGGTGCCCGGTGCATTGTGTACGTTGACGCTAAGACCTCAGTGCAGTGTCCAGGATGGAGCCAGGTTTCATCACAAATTCGCTTATTTTCCACCATCAGCAGCTCAAACTTGGATGGATCTTGTGTTGGTGAGGAAGATACTTTGGTAGGGATTGTGTTTGTGAGGCAATCTCCTTAGCCTAGCAAGAAGGGAGAGCCCGGGGAGGAGGTCTTGCTAAGTCTACTTCTATGTTGCGAAACCACTGGAAAACCCTTGTAGCATCGGATCGACATGCAAGTCCAACATTCTCAATCAACTGTGCGTGGGGCGAATGAGTAAGTGCCCGATCCCACATACTTCACCACACATCCTCACATAAACCAGGGCTACCAACATCACCAGAAAACACATCATACATCCTACAATCCTAACATATCAATGCAACAAAAAGCTATGGTTAGCTGGGTTGGTGTTAGCTATGACGGATATAGCGAGTTTAGTTTGTGCAATTTATGCTTTTGCTCAAAAACTACCAGAATTGGGTATTTGGCAACTTTGCACTCCCATAGGATGAGTATACCAACACTGTGTACATATCCACATGAGGGTTATGGGTGCCAATCCCAGCTGACATAGGGCGAAACGCGGGGTAATAAACCCTTGACAGAGCCCGATCTAACCACGACACCAACCTTTTGGCTTCACTTATTATGTATACTATGTGTGTTTGATGGTCCCGGTCAGCGTTCCACAGAATTCCATTATGTCACTGCAGGTACTCGTAAGTTCAGAAGAACAACGATGCTTGATGCTTGTCTTTATTTTATTATTTTCAAGCCAATTACAGCCAGCAACGGAGCTGCTGGCCAACATCTAATCCCATTCAACAACACACACTTGTTCACACACTCATACAAAGACACACACACAGAGGCTTGTGCAGCGATTCTACCGATCCTGACAAGGTCAGCACATACGCCACACTGTGGCCAATATACGGCCACAGTGTGGGTAAAGTTCAAATTTACCCACAAAACTACCAAACTACACTCCAATAGTAGTAATAGCAACAGAAATTAAACCACCAAGACCCCAACAACGCCCTCACTAAACGCTGCGATGCAACCCATATCAGCATGGGGTTTCAAGGACGGCGAGAGTTCAGACGTGATGGGCAGTTGTGCTATACATCAAAACGTGGCTTATGTAGGACATCGCAGAGTCTCAGGTGGATGCTGGGATGTCCTTGGACCGTCATCATCATCCTCGTCTCTTTTGTGCAGAACAGCCTGCAGCTTCCGTTGTAGGCCATCGCGAGCTTCGCCCAAATCTGACGGCCTCCAAAAGAACCGGCGTCAACGTCCGTCCGTACACGTATTTACGCACCTAATCTGTCCCTGAACGTGTCTTCGGATCCCGACACAGATCCACGGCCGCGTTTTAACACGGATGACGAGATTTCTTTTCTTTTCCTAGTCATTGTTCATGTTTATGGGCAGGGGAAGAGGTGATGTAATGCTACTTTTATTAGACAGACTGACAATCACCTGTTTTTTTTTTTATTGGACTGCTGCATTTTGTGATGTGTTGATGAAGTGTTAATGTTCTCATCCTGCCAGTTTGCACTTGGATCTAAGCAGCTTGTGATTTGGCATAATTTTTAAGTCTTTTTTTTCTTCTTCTTTTCTAAATGTGCAACTCCAAAAATGCTCCAAAAGCGTCACAAAAGAATAGAAGAAGAAGAAGAAGAAGGCAGGGATTGTGCTGGATGTTTCTCAAATTACAAATAAGTCCAAAGTAAGAGGGCTTGAAGGACACCGGAGGACAATTAGACGTGGTCCAAAATACCAGAAAACAACATCAGGGTAAAGACAAGTGTTTCAATAACTGGAAAAAACGTTATTTAGCATATTTAAAACAATTGTTTTCTCACAAAAGTTGGTGAGCAACCTCAGACGATACAACTGCAACTGATCCACTGGATATTAGCCATGCTGACATGCTCCTTCTTTATAAATCGGACAGTTTTCAGTGCGGGAAGTGAGATATGAAGTGTCAAAAGTCAAAATAAAAAAAATAAAAATAAATCAGGGTTCAACAGATCAGCAAATCTTCAGATGTACGAAAAACTTGTGCTCAAAGTTAAACGTTGAAAAAAAAAAAGCTCCCACTCTGTGTTCATTTCCTGCGAGTGGGCAGTCGTCTAAATGTAAATATAACCGGAGACATAAAGAGCTTTTATGTTCGAAACTAAAACTAAAGTGGAAAACAAATATCGACGTGAATGTGAAGTGTTCTTAATGTTAGCGGAGGAGTCGGGTTTCTTATTCTGCACAGACTGTTTCTCTGGAGGTCGAGCGGTCGACGTCACTGGGGGGCGATTTTGATCATTTTTGTCTCTTCAAATGCATCGTTTGCTCCAAACAATGTGGATCTGAGGATCTGAGGAGGTTGTTTCCTTGCTAAGAATGAGGGTTTAGCTCAAATGCACACAAACTCCAGACTCTACACATGGTCCAACCTGTGTCTGGATGCTGCTCTGTTTCTAACTGACTTCTACCTCTAAATCCTAGGAACTTTTCTTAATCTGTAAAAGGCAGACGTTTTTACTCGCTGTATTGGTTTGTAAAAGGTCCCATATTATACCCTATTTCTCCAAGTTGACCTAGTTCCCTGGTGTCCTAATGAATGTCATGCTTTGGTCAAAATACCATAAGGATGAAGCACCACAACAGATCTATCAGCCTGCCAAAATAGCCCTGTTCAGAAGTCGCTCGCTCGTTTTAGTAGTATCTCTTTAGGTCCACCTTAAAGGTAAAAAAGTAAAACTAAACTTAAGGGACAGGAAATGACATCAGCCACAGAGGCTACTGGGAGCTAACAGCAGTTAGCATTTGGAAAAGTGATCGTTTGCAGGCTCTAGCAGGCACAACATATATAACATGTATCCACTGGACAGATAAATCCTCTGAGGATGGAAGTTTGTGTAGAACTCTGTGCTGCACTGTGGAGCCAAGAATAGAACTTTTGGCAGACTTCGAAACGCGATACGGTCATTTGGGTTTCGGACGCGAGCCTCGCTCATATTCTGTCACTAAGTACGAAGAAGAACGCTAGAAGAATTTGTAGAAGTTTGTGTAGCACTCTGCGCTGCACTGTGGCGCCAAGAATATAGCTTTTCACGGATTTTTCTGAGACTTCTGGTTTTCGGATTGCCGAAAATTGTTGAAGATTGTTCTCACATGTTTTTTTACGGACAAAGGGGAGCTCCGCGAGACAACAATTCCAGGAATTTAGCTCATTGTGACGTAACAACGAGTTTTCGTACAACATTGCGTGTTTTATCTCCTGTACGTAGACTGAGGAAGACCACAAAAACATGAGTGAGTCGTCTTTTTTGCACACTTTGGTGATTCAAGAATACTAAATATAAGATTTTGCATAATAAGGGACCTTGAAAGGAACCGCGAGGAACCGTCTGATTTCATGTATTTACATGTCAAGAAAAGTCTTTTTACATGGATAGCATTGAACGACGTCAATGCAAACCATTTGATTTAGTTCAAGTCAATTAATACAACTAAATCTGTGTGTGGCTGATTGTACAACTACTGCAGGAGGAAGGCTGACTGACGACTCGGCCCTTACATAACCACATGTACACATTCAAACCAGAGAGGTGGGTGATGGCTCAGAAAATGAGAGAGAGAGTGTGAGATCGAAAGGGGCCCTTGGGGAACGAGATAAAGAGCGAGGGAGAAGGAGAGAGAAAATGAAAATCTAAACCGAATGACGACGTCCATCCTTTATCAAATGTTGCCGTTTCGGTCGTTGTAAATTGGCGTCGGTGTCGGCGGAGTGTTTCGTCGCGTGAATCATATACGCGCTGCTGCGCGGTCCAGTTCATCCACGTTTGAGGATCTTTCCCCCCCCCACTGAAATTGACGAGCTGCTCTATTTCCCCCCCCCGACGCGAGTGCGATCGCTGTAATCATGGAGCGCTCGGAAAGTGCAGCTCCACAGATCTACGACCCACTGCTGCACTGCACCGTTTGGTGGACACACAAACACAGAATGTTGCAGCAGGTGTCGTCCGTTTTGCTGCTACAACAGGTTCTGTCACGTCAACTCCGGACTTTTTGGAGCAATTATTGTGTTTTAAAAAGGACTATAAAGACTATAAATCTCGCAGTGAAAGCAACTTTTATTTTGCCTCTATAGAGCTCGATGCGTCTCATCTCTTCTATACGTCCAAATTGGTGTTAATAACGTCTTCAGGAGCGGGTGTTTGTACCGTAATGAACATCGCTTTGTTGCCTGAGGACAACTTGGAAGTAAGAATATACTGAAAAGCCACCAGGGGGTGTGATTGCTGATTAGAAAAAATTACCTCTGCTCGTTTCAGGTTGTCATTCAATACCACATGATGTCCATTAGGGTTAGGGTTAGGGTTATAATAATGTTCTCATTAGGGTTAGCTAGGGTTATGGTTAGCTGACCCAAGAAGTTCAAGGCTTCAAAAACTCAGGATCTCAGATTCTTTGAGCTGCACATCAACAGAGGTTCAATTCACTTGTAACTATTGGTTTATTAAGGTACGAGCACAAGACCCTATCGAAACTCAAGGAGTTATTTAGTTTTTCGGTTGTTTTTTTTCAGACAATAGTAAGTTTTCCTTTACCTTGTCCGTCTATCAATCAATATATCAAGGAGATCTTCTACTTCCAATTTTTCCCCACATCGGACTTGGTGATAAGTCTGAAAGTGGTTCGGGGAATGTGCGTCAAAAAATGGAAGTGGGAGGGGCTAAAAACTGACGAAAAAAAACTTCTAGTAGGTTCATCTACTGTTGGGTTTAACTGTGCTGTACATGAACGAAACTTGGTACAACCGTTTGTTAGGTTGGGACGGTCAAAAAAGTCGGTATAGACCTTCCCGTGAATCCTACAGGAAGGTCGCCATCTTGGATGTCATCATAGGAGAACCCTTTTTGGCTCCGGGTAGAAACTTTTTATAAAGGTTCAACCTGGAACCCTTTTGAAGGGTTCCACCAAGAACCCTTTTAAAACCCTTTATTCGGGAAATGGGTTTTAAAGGGTTCTCGGAACCATTAGTGTTACCAAGAACCCTTGAAAAACCCTTTCTTAGGGAAAAAGGCTTTTCAGAAGCAAATGGTAGAACATCAGCCTTTGTAGAAGAACCCTTTTGGAACCCTTATTTCTAAGAGTGTACCACGTTATCCTCACTGTTGTAACCCCGATCAGTCACTTTATGGAAGCTCACATGATAGCCAGTAATAGTCAGGATCTCACATTTTAAAAAAAAAAAATGTGTGTGAGACAATGTAAAAAAGTCTGAAGCAGAGGAGAGAGAGCGAGAGAGAGAGAGAGAGCGAAGCCTTCGACAAAACAAACGTTGCATCATTTTTTCCGTCTGTCACAACGTGTCACCATCCACACTTTTACGTTGTCGGGTAAAATTTGAGTCACTTAGCCGACACTACCACTTCGCTCCCGCGATTTAGAGGGACGGAGCGGGAGCAGAACACGCTTTGGTGATGCCATATCGCTGAGGGATTATGGTAAACACACACACGGATAGAGAGAAAAAACCCAAGCAAAGGAGTGCAAGAGTCAGTGCATTTGTGCGTTTACATGCTGCAGTCCATAAAAGCGGTGCTCGGGCAAAAAAACCCAAAAACAAACAGAAGAGGAACAGAAGGGCAATTTGTGCAAATGCTCTCCGTCTCGTACACTTAAGTACCTGACACAGCAATGTTAGATCATCAAATACATACACACTGAGTGTGTGTGTAGATATCCAAGAGCCCCCCCCCCCCCCCCCCCCAATTAAAACACAACAATCTCGGCTAAACTGAACGGCAAGACGGGAAGGAATCGCTCTCTACAGGCAATTAAGATCGGTTAAAAAGACAATGCTGCCAATAAGTCTATGGTTTCCTTTGCTATGACTCTGTTGCTGTACATAACTGTGTCCTCGCAGGGTGACTTGATCTTTAATTACCTTTGAACATGGACACTGTGTTTTTTGATACAGATGGGTACAAAAGAATAGGTTGCTCCAGAATCTGGACATTTGTTGTATAAAAATGGTAGTATGCCGTCCAAAATTGGTCAAAAACGTCATTGTATAGTATGTCGTCCAAAAATGGTCAAAAACGTCATCGTATAATATGTCGTCCAAAAATGGTCAAAAACGTCATAGTATAGTATGTCATCCAAAAATGGTCAAAAACGTCATAGTATGGTATGTCGTCCAAAAATGGTCAAAAACGTCACAGTGTAGTATGTCATCCAAAAATGGTCAAAAACGTCATAGTATAGTATGTCGTCCAAAAATGGTCAAAAACGTCATAGTATAGTATGTCGTCCAAAAATGGTCAAAAACGTCATAGTATGTCGTCCAAACTTGGTCAAAAACGTCATAGTATGTTGTCCAAAAACGGTCAAAAACGTCATAGTATAGTACGTCGTCCAAAATTGGTAAAAAACGTCATAGTATAGTATGTCGTCCAAATTTGGTAAAAAAAAAAAAGTCATAGTATAGTATGTACAAAAATGGTAAAAAATGTCATAGTATAGCATGTCGTCCAAAATTTGTCAAAAACGTCATAGTATAGTATGTCGTCCAAAAATGGTAAAAAACGCCATAGTATAGTACGTCGTCAAAAACGTCATAGTATAGTATGTCGTCCAAAAATTGTCAAAAACGTCATAGTATGTCATCCAAAAACGGTCAAAAACGTCATAGTATAGTATGTCGTCCAAAATTGGTCAAAAACGTCATAGTATGTCGTCCAAAAACGGTCAAAAACGTCATAGTATGTCGTCCAAAATTGGTCAAAAACGTCATAGTATGTCGTCCAAAATCAGTCAAAAACGTCATAGTATAGTATGTCGTCCAAAAATGGTCAAAAACGTCATAGTATAGTATGTCGTCCAAAAATGGTCAAAAACGTCATAGTATAGTATGTCGTCATGTTATTGCTTCAGACTTTTGGTCATTTATTTAGCATTTTTCCACCCTGAGACAGTGTCCCAACTGAAGTTAAATGATCTCAAATGTGACAAAAAGAACCGGTGGTGACCCTTAACTGTGACCCCAGCTATTAATGAAACATTAATCTTCATCTCAGCAGCTTTGGTCCATTCATACAATTTGTCGACTGTCTCTTTCGGTCCAAAAAACTGGCAACTATACTCTTTCTGTGGGTTTATGGATGTGTGCGGGATACCCGAGCGTCCATCAATCAATGTCTTTAGTCTGCCAAGGATTATTTGTCAGACTGGGTCCATTTTTGGCATCAAGAAAAGTACGGGTTTTGGGATTGTCCTGAGTCCTGGTGCTTTTTTACCAAACTAGCTTAAAACTTTCTTCAAAATCACTAAATTGACCCAACTCCTCACATTTTAAAATGCTCTCGAACCCCGTCGCCTCCATCCAGCAGCTGCCAGACGCACATGCAGGCCTCGGTGGAGACAGACGGATGGATGGATGGATGGATGGATGGATGGAAATCAAGAGGGAGCAGGCAGGCAACGGGATGGGTGGAAGGAAGGAATGAACGAAGGAGAGGGAGAGGTGTGACCCATATAGGAGAGCCGGGGAGTATTTATAGAAGAAAGTGTCCTAATTGGCAAGCCGCTGGGAGAGCAACAGCGACTGCACTGCTCCCCGAACTCCTTGTCCTTCACCTTCTCAACCTTCTCTTCTCCTTGTCGTTTTGCTCTCCTTTGTCTCCTCCTCCTCCTCGTTCCTCTGACTCCAACCTTCAATTTTTTTTTGGTGCTCTAACTTCTCGCTGTCCTCCTCGACCCCCGTCCCTTCTTCTTAAACCCTCCAAATCTCACACTCCGAGCGTTAACAGGTGAGAGTTTCCATGTGGTCGAGTTAATGCATCACATTTTTCTGTTAACGCTAAGTGTGATGATGATTTAAAGGTGCATTATGTAATAAATCTAAAACAACTGGCCATAAAATCCTCCTTATATGTCACAGAGACTCAGGAATAATGTTCATATAACAAACTGAACTCACCAACAACAACAGTACAGACAAAATATTTGCATAACATTTTTTTTTTTTGCAGACTGCAAATCACGTTTATGTTTTGATAGCACGTTTTGGCATGTGGCGCCACCTACTGCCGTCTACCAGTCATTGCAGTCAGTAGAGTCTCAGCTGCCAAGCAACCACGGGTTGCCAGTTACGTCAGAAAACGGAACCCAAAAGACCTCGGTATTTTGAATTTGAATGTAGTAACCGTTTTTGACCATATTCTTGAAATTAATTCAGCATCTAAATGTCTAGTACTGGAATATAACTACACTCTTAGAAATAAGGGTTCCAAAAGGGTCCTTCTACAAGTGCTGAGGTTCTACCATTTGCTTCTAAAAAAACCCTTTCCCGAAGAAAGGGTTTTTCAAGGGTTCTTGGTAACACTAATGGTTCCGAGAACCCTTTAAAACCCCTTTCCCCGATAAAGGGTTTTGGAAGGGTTCTTGGTGGAACCCTCCAAAAGGGTTCCAGGTAGAACCTTTATAAAAAAGGTTCTACCTGGAGCCAAAAAGGGTTATCCTATGAGTACAAGCCGAAGAACCTTATATAGTTCTACTTAGCACTTTGAGTGTAGACAATGGGTAACAACAGTGAGGATAACATGGTACACTCTTAGAAATAAGGGTTCCAAAAGGGTCCTTCTACAAGGGCTGAGGTTCTACCTGGAACCATTTGCTTCTGAAAAACCCTGAAGAAAGGCTTTTTTCAAGGGTTCTTGGTGACACTAATGGTTCCAGTAAGAACCATTTTGATCCAGAAAACCCTTTAAAAGCCTTTTCCTGAATAAAGGGTGTTAAAAAGGGTTCTTGGTGGAACCCTCCAAAAGGGGGCCAAAAAGAGTTCTCCTATGAAGAACCTTATATGGTTCTACTTAGCACATCTATTTCTAAGAGTGTACTGTTTTAGACACAGTGTGACAGTGGTGTTTAGGTGTAAATAAAACAGTACAGTTAATATTTAGTTTTAAAGTTTAAAATGATGGTTTGACTCACGCAGGAAGTACTCAGAAGCGTCCGCCTCGTAGTCGGCATCCTCGGGGAAGTGATCTATCTGCTTACACATGCCTTTAAAGGAACCTGGAGAAAGACGAGAGAGCGTTAGAGTTCAGTTAAACATTTTAGTTTTTGATGGTTAAAGCTGCTTGGAGAGCCGGAAAAGAAGCAAAACGAAACTTAAGGGACAGGAAATGACAAAATCATTGATCATTTGCAGGCTCTAGCAGGCACATTGTTGTCATATATAACATGTATCCACTGGACAGATAAATCCTCCGAGGCTGGAAGTTTGCGTAGAACTCTGCGCTGCACTGTGGAGCCAAGAACAGAACGTTTCGCGGACTTCGTAGACTTCCGGTTTTTCGGATACCGTTGCCTTCGCCAGCACTCTCGCGTGTTTTGCGGACAAAGCGGAGCTAAGTTCCTGGAATTTAGCGCATTGTGGCGTCCAAATGAGTGCGGAAATCAGCATCGCATGTTTTTGGGACCACAAAAACATGAGTGAGTCATCTTTTTTCACACTTTGCCGACTAATAGGACCTCCAGAGTGCCAAATGTAAGGAATTAAATGATTAAGAAGTTGATTTTGCATAATATGTATAACCCCATTTCAAAGACCCTTAACTATGCTTTATATGCGTTATAGTGGGAGGGAATGCAGAAAGACAATAGTTTGTGTATCTCATTGTGTGTGTGTGTGTTTAGCCTGGTTCAGCTCCAGTGCTAACCTCCCAAACCACCGCCATTAAATGGGCTCTTGTTAATTGGGAGTTTGAAGGACCAAACACCCGTTTCCCTGCTTTAAGATGGGCATTAGTTATGCACACACACACACACTCTCACACACTCACATACTGCAGCAACAGCTTCATTGTGTGAGAACTCTCACTGCTACGTTGTCAGATATTTTTGCGTTTTTTACACCACGACCACGGGAGGAAAAAAAAAAGAAAAAGAAAAAAAGAAAAGAGAGCAATTTTACACCAAAGCCTGTCACATAAAAAAAAAGAGATGAAACAACGAAAAAAACGGTGACAGGACTCCACGAACACAAAGTCTCTCCTTCATATTTTATACACCTTTAATACACCTCGGCAAACTGCTCGGGCAAAACAATGTGTTTTTCCCCCGTCAGGTCGACTTTGATAGATACATGAAAGACGCTGTAAAGACGCGCGGCTCGGAAAACCTTTCAGCACGCGCCGGGGGAAACGCTTTCATCGTTTCATCATTTTCCACCGAAGTGAAACAAGTGGAAAAAAAAGGGTAAAATAAACCTGAATTTCTGTACAGAAATGACGCGAATTAAGTGTTTGATGAGGTCTCTAAATTCACCTGAAGGAGCACGAACCCACTGAGGCTTTAGCGTCATCAACGTGACACCGTTTTTTTTTGTTCACGCAATTTTGGCCACATTTAACTCATCTAGGACTTGTGTAACCGAGTTTGACGCGGCTAGCTCAAACGTGCTAGGACGTGTTCGTTCAAATGCGTAGACGAGCCTAGACATTTTGGTTATTCCAAAATGGCCGACTTCTGGGTGGGCGGAGCTAATATAAGCATATTAGAAATTTGTTTGGAATCATGAGAGCGACAAGTGTACCAAGTTTGGTTAAAACCAGAACAACTATGTGCTACTTAGAGACACACACAAAAAATGTAGCATTTAACACAATTGTTGTTTTTCCAAAATGGCTGACTTCTGGGTGGGCGGAGCCAATAGAAATGGATTAGAATTTTTTTTGGAATCATGAGAGCGACAAGTGTACCAAGTTTGGTTTAATTCTGAACAACTATGTGCTACTTAGAGACACACAAAAAAAATGTAGCATTTAACACAATTGTTGTTTTTCCAAAATGGCCGACTTCTGGGCGGGCGGAGCCAATAGAAATAGATTGGAAATTTGTTTGGAATCATGAGAGCGACAAGTGTACCAAGTTTGGTTTAAACCGGAACAACTATGTGCGACTTAGACACACAAATAAAAAATGTAGCATTTAACGCAATTTTGGCCACTTTTAACTCGTCTAGAACACATGTACCGAGTTTGACGCGGCTAGCTCAAACGTGCTAGGACGAGTTCGTTCAAATGTGTAGACGAGCCTAGACATTTTTGTTTTTCCAAAATGGCCGACTTCTGGGTGGGCGGAGCCAATAGAAATAGATTAATTATTCATGGGTAATTACTTCTCTTTTTCTGAAGTTTTAGACTTTAAAAAAATGGAAAAAATATTCACTTGTTAGCCTCTGTCACGCGTTAATATGCTAAACTGTTAGCTTTTAGCATAGCACGTGTGCTAAAACGCAATTCCTCAAACACGTCTTTCCCAACCATCAAACACACACACACACAAATGTAGCTACAGTATGATTAAAAAAAACAACATTTAAAATGGAGTCTGCGCTGGTTGCTAGGCGATGTGCAAAGACACCGCGGTTGCCGCCGCCGCCGCCGCCTCGACTTTAATAACACGTCTGTGTGCTCTCGCCGTGTTGGTGTCGCTCTTAATATATTGTTTTGAGCGCCGCTGTCGCCGCGAGAACGTCCCACATGATGTCAAACACGTCCATTCACACTCGTCTTCCTTACTCTCTTCCTCCATCACTGTTCTTTCTCTCTCTCTCTCTCCCTCACACTCTCCCTCTCTCTACCTCCAACGTATGCCCACCCACGCTGCAGCACAAGCACATGTAATGTGGAATTGTGTTTTCGCTTCTCCCATCTCACTCTATCACTCACCGCCCTCCGTCTCTTTGTCTTTGTCTGTCACACATGAGTCCACATCCCCGTTTGAACACCTCTCTTCTCCTCTCTGTTCGTCCACAATTCAAATTCATGAACCGCGTTCTTTTCTTGACTGGGAATAAACCTGCTCATTAGATTATGTCATCATCAGCTGGGATATAAGGAGCTCTCTACTTACTTACGACGTCAAAAGACGTGTCTTAAGTGAGTAGAGAATATCCTTTCATAACGTTCATCATTAACTTGTGTTGAACGCGTGCACCGAGTTTGACGCGGCTAGCTCAAACGTGCTAGGAGCTACGAGTTTGTTCAAACGCGCGGACTAGCCATTTTGGTTTTTTCAAAATGGCCGACTTCTGGGTGGGCGGAGCTAATAGAAGCATATTAGAAATATGTTTGGAATCATGAGAGCGACTAGTGTAACACATTTGGTTTAAACCGGAACAACTATGTGAGACGTAGACACACAAATCAAAAATGTAGCATTTAACACAATTGTTGTTTTTCCAAAATGGCCGACTCCTGGGTGGGCGGTGCTAATAGAAGTAGATTAGAAATTTGTTTGGAATCATGAGAGCGACTAGTGTATCAAGTTTGGTTTAAACCGGAAACAACTATGTGCGATTTAGACACACAAATCAAAAATGTAGCATTTACTAATCTAGAACATATGTACCGGGTTTGACTCGGCTAGCTTAAATTTGGTTTAATCCGGAACAACTGTGTGCGACCTAGACACACAAATGAAAAATTTTGCATTTAACGCAATTTTGGCCTTATTTAACTCATCTGGAACACATGGACTGAGTTTGACGAGGCTAGCTCAAACATGCTAGGACGAGTTTGTTCAAATAGACGAGCCTAGACATTTTTGTTTTTCCAAAATGGCCGACTTCTGGAGTTAATAGAAGTAGATTAGAAATTTGTTTGGAATCATGAGAGCAACAAGTGTACCAAGTTTGGTTTAAACCGGACCAACTATGTGCGACTTAGTCACGATAGAACAAAATCCCAAATTTAGCATTTAACACAATTTTAGCCACCTTTTCTCACGTCAAAAATTCCTAAAAAAGCCTGAAAACACTCACCGAAGTTCCATCCCGATCCGACGACTTTTGTTTAACCATGACTCGACTTCTGGGGGCGCTATAGAGCCCTGGGGGCTACGAATAATAGTGGCGTATCATGTGCTCAAACCACAGCGTGAGAGCGTTTTAGCGCTCGTCTGTACAACACAGCACCTGATGCTCCCATTGTCAACATGAGTCCAGCTGATTCTTCCACATTCGAAACACAGAAACAGATAAACACACACACACACAAAAACACAGGTGTCACTAATTAAATTAACGACGGCTGAATTCCATTCGGCTGCTTTTTTTAAATGTTATGTCTTTGTAGCAGCGCTGTCGTCAATATGATTAGCAACACCTGTCACAAGTCAAGTAGTTTGCGGTGATTAAAAAGTGGGCGTGTTTATCTAACACACTCACACACACACTCAGACACACACACACTGGTGTTTACGTTTCTCATGATTTTCTCACTCGCTAACCGCTAACTCCAGCTTGTTGGGAAGATTCGATTAGCTATTTTGAGTGTGTTTTCACTAATTAAAACAAGATCTGTGACTTTTGAGCTTCTTAAATGTGAATATTTTCCTCATCTGAGTCCTTTTGGTTTTCAAGAACATCATCAACAAGCAGAAAATAAGAGTTAGCTGCAGCCCAAATACTGTAGCTAGGTTGGTTAGCCTAACCCTTACCCTCAGGCTGGCTTTACACGACAACACACAAAAATATTGAGCCTTTCGTTTAGATGGCGATTGCATTTTTGGGGCTTAAAAACGCAAAAAAAAATGAACCAATTTTTCTATTAGCTTTGTGGGCAAAGCTAATAGAAGCATATTAGAAATGTGTCATTTTCCAAGTTCGGTCAACAACAAAGAACATTTTCGGACGTTTTTTTTTTACGTTTTATAGACCAAACAAGCAGAAAATAAGAGTTAGCTGCAGCCCAAATAGCTAGGTTGGTTAGCCTAACCCTAACCCTAACCCTCAGGTTGGCTTTACACGGCAAATATTGAGCCTTTCGTTTAGCGTTCCTGTCGAGGGTTGAAAACGCAAAATTGCGCTCTGAGCTGCTCACGCTAGCTATCCTCGCGTCCATGTGCGGAACAGCCAAACAAACAGCTTTTGCGTCACCTTGCGCACGCAGATTTGCTAGATTCGTCTAAACGCGGAATAAAAAGTGGGAACGCAACGCCGTTTTTCGCGGTTTGTGTTAGAGATCGTTGTCGTGTAAAGCTAGCCTCTGACTACTCTGCCGACAGATAACGGCAACATCCCGTTATCTGTCCGTGAACGGGTCGTAGTACGACGAACGAATCGCTAACACGCGCAAAAAAAAGCCAATCCTGTTACAACTCGTTAATATTTAACAAGAAAATAAACTGATCCGTTTATCGTCGCTCGTTGCGTTCATTGCTCTTTGGGGAATCGAACACAGGACGGATCGATCTTTGCGGTGGCTGTTTCAAACCAAACTGAAAACTCCTCCGTCCTCCCTTCCCTTCCCTTCCCTTCCCTTCCCTTCCCTTCCCTTCCCTTCTTCTCCGCTGTCGTAATAATGAGGTGTCACTCTTCCAAATTGGCGCTGTTAAATTATACATCACGCTTAAACACGGAACAGACACTATTATTCCGAGACCAGCCGACACCTCGGGGGTCAGGGACGATCTCCGTCGCCCACTTATCCGCCGCGGCGAGAGGAGCCAGCCGCGGTGATTTATACCATTAACGGTGAGACGCCGGGTGACCCGTCCTACTGTCGGGTGACCGCTCCTCCACTGATCTTATTGCTGTAAGAGAGTGACAAAACATTAGCTACGCTAGCTTTTTATGAACTATTAACACCGTGACCCGCTCGCCGAGGAAGTCGCCGCGGATGTGCGTGACAATAAGAGCCGCAAATTACATAACGCCCTCGTCTGAACCGGCGCCGCCGTGGTTATGCAAATGCGCGCTGCTATTGTGTCTTTGTTCTAGAAACTGAGACAACGGCTGCCTACGAGCTCAGTTCAATCTGTTACACGTGCGTGTTTTTTAAAAGCGTAGAAAGAACAATTTCATAATCACAGTGACGGGTCGCTGACCTGTAATAGGTCCACAACAACCCGGCATAATAGCTAATGACCGCCGTAGCGTCGAACCGCCAGAGTAAACGCTGACCCGAGCTTCACTTAACCGTGTTTACAATTGAACGTCAGGGACGCGGTCATTAAATGAGTGGATTGGTGCCAATCCTGGCTCATACAGGGCAAAGCAGAGGTGGAAAGGGACCAATATTTTGATCAAATTTAGTCAAAGTTTAAAATTAAAAAGTAAAAGTTGCTTTTTTTTAACAAGGTTGGGATTCTTGGGGTACGTTCATGTATCAGTAATGTATGTTTAACACATGATGTATCAGTCAACATGGGTCAAAGGTCGCAAATTAACTTTACTCACTCAGGGACCTGAATTAATGCCAATTCACCTGTCCTCAACATTCACCTGTCCTCATCGTTCACCTGTCCCCATCACTCACCTGCCCTCACCATTCATTCACCTATCCTCATTGTTCACCTGTCCTCATCATTCACCTGTCCTCATTGTTCACCTGTCCTCATCATTCACCTGTCCTTATCACTCACCTGTCCTCATCATTCATTCACCTTTACTAATCATTCACCTGTCCTATCCTCATCGTTCACCTGTCCTCATCATTCACCTGTCCTCATTGTTCACCTGTCCTGTCCTCATCATACATCTGTCCTCATCACTCACCTGTCCTCATAGTTCACCTGTCCTCATCACTCACCTGTCCTCACCATTCAATCATTCACCTATCCTCGTTGTTCACCTGTCCTCATCATTCACCTGTCCCCATCCTTCACCTGTCCTCATCGTTCACCTTCCCTGTCATTTATTCACTAACCTGTCCTCAGCATTCACTCACCTGTCCTCATCATTAACCTGTCCTCACCATTCATTCACCTATCCTTATGTTCACCTGACCTAATCATTCATTCACCTGTCCTCATCATTCATCTGTCTTCACTATTCATTCACCTGCGCTTACCATTCATTCACCTGTCCTCATCATTCACCTGTCCTCATTGTTCACCTGTCCTGTCCTCATCATACATCTTTCCTCATCACTCACCTGTCCTCACCATTCAATCATTCACCTATCCTCGTTGTTCACCTGTCCTCATCATTCACCTGTCCCCATCATTCACCTGTCCTCATCGTTCACCTTCCCTGTCATTTATTCACTAACCTGTCCTCAGCATTCACTCACCTGTCCTCATCATTCATCTGTCTTCACTATTCATTCACCTGCCCATACCATTCATTCACCTTTCCTCATCATTCACCTGTCCTTATTACTCACCTGTCCTCATAGTTCACCTGTCCTTATCACTCACCTGTCCTCATCATTCACCTGTCCTCATCGTTCACCTTCCCTGTCACTCATTCACTCACCTGTCCTCAGCATTCACTCACCTGTCCTCATCATTCACCTGTCCTCATCGTTCACCTTCCCTGTCACTCATTCACTCACCTGTCCTCACCATTCATTCACCTATCCTTATGTTCACCTGACCTAATCATTCATTCACCTGTCCTCATCATTCATCTGTTTTCACTATTCATTCACCTGCGCTTACCATTCATTCACCTGTCCTCATCATTCATTCACCTGTCCTCATCGTTCACCTAAATAAACTAAAATGGGATGTAAAATATCAAGACCCATATAAGGAATTGCTTTTTCAAGAGTGCCCCGTGTGCATCGTCTATCGTCACCTCGTCCTATGCATTTCTTTGTTGTTGTCCGTGACTCAGTGTCTAGATCGGTGCGACTATATTCATTTATTCCATTTACTGAGATATACAATAATTGTGATTCCTGCAAACACACACACACACACACACACACATTACCACATCCAAAACTGACACGGATGCTCTCGCCGTCTGCAGAAGAAGAAAAAAAAAGGCGCTGCTGCCTTAATTAATCGACCTCATTGTGAGCTGTGTTTCATTTTAATCTTTGAACCCCGACAGCACAATTCATTGTCACACAATTTCAGAGCACATTCGACAATAGAGAGGCCTATTAAAGATAATCGTAATAAACGCAGAACTCCATTCTCGACCCATTTGCTCTAACTAATTTAGAGTAAGCAATTACTTTTCTTAGCAGGCCTGCACATGTGTGCACACACAACATACTAATTAGTTTGATTATAGTTAGCAAAGAATGGAATCTACTTTTGGAAAAAAAGGAGTAAGACTCCAAAACTGTGTTGTCCACGTGGCACAAAATAGGAAAGCAGCTAAATGGTTGGTTAATTGCAATTTGGCAGGACATGTGTGGTCGGGGTGGACGACGCCTCAGAGGAATGGACCGTCCCATTGCCAGGTGTTAAGACTTTCATTCCAAATGAGCTCATCACAGCTCAGATTTCCCACTGGGTCGAAACGCGTCGAAGAGAAAGTGTCGTAGATTGCAAAAAAAAAGAATATAGGACAGGTTATGAATTAAATGGGGGAAATGAATGAGGGAAAAAAAAGCCCTGAACAGAGGACAAAAGGTGGCGATGTAGCAGTATTTGTTGTCCAATCAGAGGACAGACACACAACCATACAAAATAATCTCTAAAGTAATGTTAAAAAGTCCAGAAACAACAGAGACACGGTGGCGGTGAAAATCTTCAAAATGTGCAAAAAAACATAATTGCACACACAGGCAAAAAAATCTCACAAGAGACGGATGAATCATATCACGGAGGAGGGGCAGCAGACAGCAATCACAACAAAGGGAAATAAGACAAAAAAAAGACAAAGACACAGGAAGTAAAACTAGAGCTGAAACTAATGAGACGCGAGGAAAACATCAAAGCAGAGGAAACAACGTTACCAACTTCAGAAACTGCAAAAAAACAACTCAAACTAAATCAAATTAATATCATCCAGAACCTGTGGTAAGAGGTCAAAGATTGACTTGAGCTTTCCCTGAAGTCCAAGTAAAGTATGTCCCTGAAAAGGTCTGCAAATGTCTCTGTTTGGACATTTTCACCCCTTTTCCTAACACAATATATAATATCAGGTCCTTTTGTGTATTTAAATTAGGATGTCTAGACTCAACTCGCACCTAACGACAACATCTGCAGGATAACTCTGTGGGAGTCGCCCACCTGTAGACAAAGGGGTGTGAAAGCACGGCCGGGAGGGGCAGACCCCTTCCCAGACAAGGAGATCTGAAAAGGGATGTTGCCCAGGAATAAATGTTTAGGAGTCACTTTGCTCTGGGTCTTTCTCCAGCTACGACCACTCGTGTGTAGATTGACCTTCCACAAACACCAGCTGAGTTGGTCAAATATCACAACGTCTGGATTCAATTTCACAGAAGTTCATATTCCAAAAACATCTGTGTAGACATCGGGTCACATTATTTCTTTACACTTTCGAGATGATGCCGTTAAGACCTGGTATTAACATCCTTCCTTAAAGAGGAACTTTGCAAGTCTCTGGTCGTTTTATCTCCACCTCTGCAGTTACATTATTTTTACGACACCATTGTAAACATCCACCAATCCATCCACTGTCTTCCGCTCTATCCTCACTGTCGTCAAAAAACATCTTGAATTCTTGAATTTGAGGACACCACAATCCGAGGAAGGTTTGAGAAAGTTTGAGACTATGGGCCAATTCCAATTCCTATCTTAACCCTCAATCTTAACCCTAAAGCTCAACCCTTAATCTTAACTGGGCCTCAAAACCAAGTGTTGAGGGTTATTTTGTCACTTAGAAATGGGAAATCTCAATATTGAGGGTGATACAGCCCTTAAACTTAGCCCTCAACTGAATTTTTCTGAGAATCAGGACAGCACTTGCACTAGATTGAGATTGAGGGTTAAAATTGAGGGTTAAGTAGGTGTATGGTCAATCAATCAAACAAACAAACTAACAAGCTAACAAACAAACTAACTAACAGACTAACAAGCTAACGAACTAACAAACAAACCAAAACCGGGAAAATTAATAACGTCCAAATAAATCAATGGTCAAACTAAAATATTAACAAACATACAAACCAACTAACACACTAACAAACAAACTAGCTAACAAACTAACAAACAAACTAGCTAGAAAACTAACAAACCAACAAACAAACTAGCTAGAAAACTAACAAACTAGCTAACAAACTAGCCAACAAACAAACAAACTAGTTAACAAACAAACACACTAGCTAACAAACTAACAAACAAACACACTGGCTAACAAACTAACAAACAAACTAGCTAACAAACAAACCAACAAACTAACACGCTAACAAACAAACCAACAAACAAATTAGCTAACAAACTAACAAACAAACTAGCTAACAACTAACAAACAAACTAGCTAGAAAACTAACAAACAAACTAGCTAACAAACAAACAAACTAGTTAACAAACTAAAAAACAAACTAACAAACAAACTAGCTAACAAGCGACCAACCGACACAAGTAATGCGGACATTGCATTCATACGTTCAGCCTCGTATTGCAGCAGCATGATTGCACACTGTTGACATCTGTTCAATCAGACCTGGTTAAAAAAATAAAACGTGATATCAGGGTGTATTAAAGGAATAAAGAGTGACTGAAGCCAGATCTGACCACATGTGAACAGAAACAATACCTCACGACATAAATTGCCTGCTACAGGAATCCTCGGTTTAACGAGGACGCCTCGTCTTCCTGTTGTTGCAGACTTAGAATAACACTGTGAGTTTATCATACAGTTGAACAGAGGGAACACAATAAAAAAAATAAATAAAAAAACTACTTCCACTTGTTGTGCTCGGTACCATATGGAGCAGGAGCCGGTGATCATTACACATAAAACCTGCTTGGTTTTCTGGCTTTTTAGTCGTGTATTTGCTCAGAGGGAAGAAAAAAAAGTGCTGAATCGTACAAAAACCCCGTCTTGTTGAAAACGAAGCCACTTACACGTAGCAAATATAGGTTAATATGCCGTCGAGTTCCCACCACGCGTTCTTAATCTGTGTGTTCTAACAGATTTGGATCAAAGGCAAAAAAATCTCATCAGTAAAAGTCGTCTTGACTTATAATGTAAGAGGCGAGTTTGTGAAGTGGATAAAAAGGGAAGTTGTTGTTGTTTTCTCGCTTGTTTTGGGGGAAAAAAAATGGAAAAATCCGCATCACTGTGACAAGAACAATTCAATTAAAACGCGGGATAATCCTCGTCTCACATCTTCATGATCCAGTGAAGTTAAATGTGTCGCGTCTACCACTAACTTCAAAATCCAGACGTTTATTGGCAAAGGATCATTGTTTTGTATTTCGATTTCTGACGAATGAAAGTTTCCTTTTTCGTCTGGCGCTCAGATTGACGCCTTCACATCTTCTCCCACTGTGTGTGTGTGTGTGTGTGTGTGTGTGTGCGAGTTTCACAGATGTAATTGGCTACCGGAGAATCGTGACACCCGTGATTTATAGTGCGACGTAATAGTTCTGAATTTACTGGAACTGCAGTGCTGTGAAACGTATAGATTTTTACTCTGCAGAAGGTAAAAAAAATAAAATAAAATAAAATAAAAATCCACGTTTTGATGAGTTTCACCTGTTCTCCCTCGTCTCCCTTGTGTATTTATCTCTATTTGGCTGCTGAAATGTTCGAAACCGTAACACCGGACAAGAGCGTCCAGACGCAGTAACCTGACACAAATGCACTCGTAGCTGGAAATAAACTTTGTTGTTTTGTTTGTTTGTCGGGGAACAGGATTGTGGTGGAGATCTAAGCTCGTGCAGACTGAAATAAAAAGTTCATCCATGCATCCCAGAACACAGATGATGCTAAAAAGGCCAGACAGACAGAGGAGTTTATTCAAGGGAGAAGAATCTGCCATATTTGGATATATATCTTCATACACTCTTAGAAATAAGGGTTCCAAAAGGGTTCCTTCTACAAGTGCTGAGGTTCTACCTGGAACCCTTTCCAGAAGAAAGGGTTTTTTGACACTAATGGTTCCAGTAAGAAGCATTTTGATCCAGGGAACCCTTTGAAAGCCCTTTCTTGAATAAAGGGTTTTAAAAGGGTTCTTGGTGGAACACTCCAAAAGGCTTCCTTCATAAAAAGGTTCTACCAGGAGCCAAAAAGGGTTCTCCTATGAGGACAAGCCGAAGAACCTTATATGGTTCTACTTAGCACTCTTATTTCCAAGGGTTTACACTCTTAGAAATAAGGGTTCCAAAAGGGTCCTTCAACAATGGCTGAGGTTCTAGCAGGAACCATTTGCTTCTGAAAAACCCTGAAGAAAGGCTTTTTTCAAGGGTTCTTACTGACACTAATGGTTCCAGTAAGAACCATTTTGATCCAGAGAACCCTTTAGAAGCCCTTTCTTGAATAAAGGGTTTTAAAAGGGCTCTTGGTGGGACCCTCCAAAAGGCTTCCAGGTGGAACCTTCATAAAAAGGTTCTACCTGGAGCCAAAAAGGGTTCTCCTATGAGGACAAGCCGACAAACCTTATATGGTTCTACTTAGCACTCTTATTTCCAAGGGTTTACACTCTTAGAAATAAGGGTTCCAAAAGTGTCCTTCTACAAGGGCTGAGGTTCTACCAGGAACCATTTGCTTCTGAAAAACCCTTTCCCAAAGAAAGGGTTTTTCAAGGGTTCTTGGTGACACCTAATGGTTCCAGTAAGAAGCAATTTGATCCAGAGAAATCTTTAGAAGCCCTTTCTTGAAAGGGGTTTTTAAAAGGGCTCTTGGTGGAACTCTCCAAAAGGCTTCCAGGTGGAACCTTCATAAAAAGGGTCCTTCAACAAGGGCTGAGGTTCTACCAGGAACCATTTGCTTCTGAAAAACCCTTTTCCCAAAGAAAGGGTTTTTCAAGGGTTCTTGGAGACACTAATGGTTCCAGGAAGAAGCATTTTGATCCAGAGAACCCTTTATATGCTCTTTCTTGAAAGGGGGTTTTAAAAGGGCTCTTGGTGGAACCCTCCAAAAGGCTTCCAGGTGGAACCTTCATAAAAAGGTTCTACCTTGAGCCAAAAAGGGTTCTCCTATGAGGACAAAGAACCTTATATGGTTCTACTTCAAAGCAGCAATTGAAGGTTCATCTTCTGCTTTGACCAAAACTCGATGACCGTTTGAATCAGGTGTTTTGCACAGTGTTCCCTGAAGACCAGGGTTGGGAAACAATGACCTAAACGGTTGAATAACCAGACGCCAGATACGGAAAAGTGAGAGTTATCTTGGAAAAACTCACTAATACAGCCCATAAAATCCAAATAAACCCAGGCAGCCTCATCATCGTAGTGTTGGGCATACGAGGCTTAACTGAAAGGATCTTCCAGTTTCTCTTCGCTGAGGCAAAATACAATCATCAACAACCACAAAAAAAGTACTAAAAGTGAGTATTTTTGGGTTCCTTCGCTCCTCTTCCCTAGTTTTCCCCTTTACCTTCTTTCAAAAAACTTTCCTCCCCACTCCGATGCATTCATCTCGTGCCAAACGACGACTGAATGGAGGTGTAAAGGAACGGAGAGAGAGCGAAGGGAAGGGAAGGGAAGAGATGTGACAGACGAGGAAAGAGGCTGGCTGATCAATGAGGCAAACAGTCGGCTGCTCGTGTACAAAGTGACACCAGACTGCTACAGTATGTGGAGCAGCACCTTGCCCTCCTTCCGCAGTTCTACCCACCCCCAAAAAACCCCCCTCTCCGTTACGACAAAAGTGTCTGAGCCTCGCCGTGATGTGAGCTCAGATTTGGATTTTATATCGTTATTTTTCGCTGGGGAAAACTTGCTCGAGTGTGTGACTTTTCAGTCGTGCGCTACGGAGCTACTTTGGATGGATTGCGTGCATCATTTAGAGCCCTTTTTACGTAGTTCTTCGTATTCTGGATATCCTATACGCTCGTACTACACATGTAGAACAAAAGTAGTACAACAATTGTCAATTATTCCCCTTTTTTTAACTCATCAAAAGTCAAATCAAATGTACGTTTAGGTAAACCCTGGGAAACATCCTGTGCAGAAAGGCTTCTGGGGTCAAGACTCAAAGTTGCACCATCCTGACGTTTTAAACCCTGCAGCATTGTTTTTATTTCATAAAAAAGGATATTTCCAAGCCAGGGATAAAACAATTTCACATTATTATTATTATTATTAGTTCATATTAATACATTAATAATTAATATGCATGTAAATTGTGTGAAGTAGTTTAGGTTCAGATACGTGAGATCTCACGTATCTGTGATTTGCAGGAATGCGTGAATATAGTACATTATTGTCATTTTTGTCATAAATAAGTGATTCATGTACATTTGTGTGTAACATTAATGTTATTATTTATGCCATTTGAAAACCTCGGCTTTGTCAAACAACACTATCAGACCTGACTGAGGGAGCGTTTGTGTGTATACAGCAGCAGCGCAGGATGTGCCAAGCTGGACAAGAAGCATGTTATCGTTTTATTTTGAGCAGTCGGAACCACTTCCTGAAACTTTTTCCGTGTTTTAATTCTTCGGGGTTTTTTTGTCATACCGTCTCACTTTACTAGCGCCATGTTTCTGTTGCCGCACGCCAGTGACACAAGACCTAAATACTGCTATACGGTAAAAACACAGATGACAACGATGCACGACAGGACACGAGGGCGAGTTTGTAAGCACTTACGCGCAATGCGATCCAGAGGAGGACGAGTAGAATGTTATTTATATCATTTGAAAACCTCGGATTTGTCAAACAACACTATCAGACCTGACCGAGGGAGCGTTTGTGTGTATACAGCAGCAGCGCAGGGATGTGCCAAGCTGGACAAGAAGCATGTTATCCGTGTATTTTGAGCAGCAGGAATCACTTCCTGAAATGGTGTTTTACTTATTTGTGTTTTTTTGTCATACGGTCTCACTTTACTAGCGCAATGATTCTGTTGCCGCACAACAGTGACACAAGACCTAAATACTGCTATACGGTAAAAACACAGACGGCAACGATGCACGACAGGACACGAGGGCGAGTTTGTTCGCACTTACGCGCGACGCGATCTAGAGGAGGACGAGTAGGATGTTATTTATATCATTTGAAAACCTCGGGTTTGTCAAACAACACTATCAGACCTGACTGAGGGAGCGTTTGTGTGTATACAGCAGCAGTGCAGGGAAGTGCCAAGAAGGACAAGAAGCATGTTATCCGTGTATTTTGAGCAGTAGGAACCACTTCCTGAAACTTTTTACGAGTTTTAATTCTTCGTGTTTTTTTTGTCATACCGTCTCACTTTACTAGCGCAATGCTACTGTTGCCGCACAACAGTAACACAAAATCTAAATACTGCTATACGGTAAAAACACAGACGGCAACGATGCACGACAGGACACGAGGGCGAGTTTGTACGCACTTATGCGCGACGCGATCCAGAGGAGGACAAGTAGAATGTTATTTATATCATTTGAAAACCTCGGATTTGTCAAACAACACTATCAGACCTGACTGAGGGAGCGTTTGTGTGTATACAGCAGCAGTGCAGGGAAGTGCCAAGAAGGACAAGAAGCATGTTATTGTTGTATTTTGAGCAGTCGGAACCACTTCCTGAAACTTTTTCCGTGTTTTAATTCTTCGTGTTTTTTTGTCATACCGTCTCACTTTACTAGCGCAATGTTTCTGTTGCCGCACAACAGTGACACAGAAGACCTAAATACTGCTATGTAAACAGCATTTGTTTACATGTATGTTTCTGTATTTTGAAGTTATGCGCGACAGGACATCGGGGTGAGTTTGTACTCACTGACGAGATATGATTTCGAGGAGGACGAGTAGAATAAGGAGCTGCCGGTGGTCGTGATGTGATGTCACGCGTTAAAACATCGCAATCGCTGACCAGCGAAAGTGCAAAACGGGTTAAAAATCCAGCCACCGGGTCACAAAAGGTTAAGAATTGACGCGCAAAACAGGAAAGATATTGGGTCAATGAGCAATTGGGGTCTGAATCACTCTTTTCCATACGCTTGTCTTTGAGGAGGAGGTGTTAGGGGGGGAAATGTGGAGCACTGACCCAATATCTAATGGAAAGAGAAGGATGAAGAGAGGGATGTGGAGCAACAGAGATGGAGAAGGAGGGAGAGGAGGGCAGAGGTGAAGTCAGATGGGAGACGGGAAAAGAATGGTGACGGTGGTGGTGGTGGTGGTGGTGGGGGGGGGTGGATGGGGGAGAGGTGAGGCTGAGAGGACAGACAATGAATTCACAAGAAGAAGATTTCTTAAACTATAAATCACAAAGATTCTTCTCCCTCTCTCATTTATTACAGATCTATTAAGTCATCGCACATCGAGGAGCCGAGCAAATTCACTCGGACGTTCGTTCGTGTCGTCAATCAAATTAGGAGGATGTTTTTAATATAGTTGTTATTTTTTATCCATAATTTAACATCATTTCATTATATTTGTTATAATTCACAGTTTAATGGCCGGCATAAATACATAAATACATAAATAAATTAGGGGAAAATCAATGGGTCACCTGAAAATGTCTTCAGCCTCATTAAACCGAAATGGCTCAAAATCCTCAGCTATCACTCTTAGCTTTTCACAAATGACATTTTTTACACTCGTAACACCGTGTATAACCACCGCCTCATCTGTCCCACACGAAGACGAATCAAATTATGTGTATTATTCATACCAGAAAAGGTCAATATTACATTGTCAATCTGTAAAAATGTAGATTTGTTTGTGGAAAGGTGGTCAAGGTTGGATGAGAGATTGCATTACTGCTGATTCCAAACTTCTTAAATGTGAGTTTGCGCTGTTCTCATCGTTATATGTTACTGTTATACATCGGTCATTCTCAGAGACCATTGGTTGCCCTGATTACTGGAGCTCAACATTAGCATCAGCCTCATACGTAAATGATACGAGACAATAGTTTGAAACCGATTCCTCAACAACGAAATGTTTTTATACCCAATTTTCTAAAATCCTCATCAATCACCGTATCACCCCGAGATCTTCTCAACACAAGTTAAGTCCCATCTTCTAACCCATCGATTTAATCGGAACGTCTCGCGAACCTCGTGATAACCGATCACAACACTGTTCGGTCTCCGGTGGTCGAGGCGATGCAGTGAAAGTTCTGCTTTTTCACCTTCTTCAGAAGCCCCCCCCCCCCTCAAAAAAAACATATTTAAATGCCTAATAACAACATCCACGTTGCATTTAAATCAAATAAAGTTCAGACCTCTTAGAAATAAAAGTGCTAAGAAGAACCATATAAGGTTCTTCGGCTTGGCCTCATAGGAGAACCCTTTTTGGCTCCTGGTAGAACCTTTTTATGAAGGAAGCCTTTTGGAGGGTTCCACCAAGAACCCTTTGAAAACCCTTTATTCAAGAAAGGGCTTTCAAAGGGTTCCCTGGATCAAAATGGTTCTTACTGGAACCATTAGTGTCACCAAGAACCCTTGGAAAAACCCTTTCTTCTGGAAAGGGTTCCAGGTAGAACCGACAAAATCTTCTTTGTGTACTAACAATGTATATACAGCGTACATGAGGGATATTTGTGTGTCTGCGATCCACAGGGAGGATGTGTTCACAGGTTTGGCTACAACCGAAACCAATGGAGAGTAACCACCAGGAGCTCTGTGTGTTTTTAATGTGTGTGTGTGTGTGTGTGTGTGGTCCCATTAGTGTAAAGGGTGGTAGTGGGGGGATGTTGGGCGGGGGGGGGTGGGGGGGGGGGGGGGGGGGTGGTGGGGTGATGTGTTGCTATGACTCATCCACTGCATGGGCCTCTGGCTCTATCTCGCTCTCCCTGCATAGCAACGGACTGTGCAAAAAAAAGCTGATATAGGTCCATAGCAACCAGTGCCGATAGTGTGGAGGCCTGTAAACACTCTATCAACACAACACAGGGATCCGGGGAAATTGCACATATATACACAGTATAAGACATGCTATGTGCACATTTTTGTTGGAAATGGCGACCAAAGAGATGGAAGTCAATGCAAAACCTCCACTCTATCAATAATAATGAGCTCCAATAATCAATATACATTACATCCCGACAATGGCTCAGGAGCATTGTGTGCAATGTGTACCATTTGAGTCACTTCCATCTCATAGATTTGCCCGATGGCGACAAAGTTAACTCACAGCTGATGAAACTTCTCGCCCTTCATTTACCTAAAGGATCATTTCCAGGTGTAAATAATCAAATTCCACTTAGTTTCTGCTGGTTCACTGTCACGCCGTCCAATTTCCACCCCTTAAAATTTCCAACTCGGTTTGGAGTGCACGAAGGTGGCTAACCTACGTCACATGTTGACAATTCTACCGGTGGATCCGGGCCGTTGCGTTGCCTGTTGCGTTGGCCGTGTTTGTGTGTCTCCGTCCTCGTAAAAAACGCTATATCACGAATGTGATTGAAATCTGACAAGTCCGGGGTATTCGTGTTCAAGTCAACGTACGGTACGCGCATCCAAAACACTGGCAAAACTACCTAGATGTAGCAGAGCGAGCTAGCTAGCGGCTATTTGCAGAGTGAGAGTTAGCCCGTCATGCAGCTCTACATGATGGGCATACTCTCTTGAAGCACTCAGCAAATAGCCGCTAGCTAGCTAGTTATCTAGTTAGCTAGCTAGTTAGCTGGCTCGCTGAATTCACAAAGAATCATGGGTAATTTCATCTTCCACTTCGTTTTAAGCCCAAATCAGAGCTCACTACATTATGAGGGTTCATTATAAGGGCAAAATCGCCCCTTTAGGGTTAGGGGAGGTATTGGGACGAGGCCTTAAGGCCACATTATACTTCTCCGACTGCGTAATGCGGTATCCGTCTGCGTCACCACGTAGACCACTCGAGCCTTTATACTTCTGCGTCATGGTGACGGATACGCGCTGCAATTTCCCGCCCGATCAGTAGGGGTCGCTGCGCAAGGTTGTTGTGCTTTTGGCTACAGTGAGCAATGGCGTCCGAGGGAGAAAGACTGTTGTTGTTGAAACAGTGGCCGTTTCTCACTTTTCTGTGTCCCGGAACGCAGTTTTAAGATAATTTGAGGCGAGAAATTGGCCATTTAGAGTCTAAACATGTGCTGTGTGTGTTAAGATATGACGTATTTATAGTTCGGCAGCGGCGTTATCGGCGGGGATCAGCTCCGCCGTCTGTGGACGCTCGGTGCTCACTGTGAGCCGGCACAGAGCAGCTTCGCTCGGCCTGTCCTGAGGACCAATCACAGCTCTTGCCGTCTCCGTTGTCCCTTGACGGAGTGACGGACACTTAAAACATATTTCGTGCAGTCGGAGACGACGCAGAGACTCTACAACAGGTTCTGTGTCGACGCAGAGGACTCTGCGTAGCCTACGCAGAGCACTTTATGCAGGAGTATGAATTGGGCTTTACACTTACATGAACTGAATAGAGCCATTGTCAGTGTGAATCCCAACACCTGTGCTTCACCGGCTAAACCATGTATGCAAAAGGGAAACCCCGTTGCCTCATCCACTGTGAATGAATACTGTCAAACTTCCCCCTCAGGCCTGTACGACGTGTCACACTCTACACATCTGCGCGTCCACAGATGTCTTTCTGTGGTCGGTGTGTGTGACAGAATGTCGCCCTCCGTAGTGTACCCGTATCCTTGGCAGCTGACTGTTTCGCGCGCGTGTGATCCGTACGGCGAGCGCGATACTTTCCAGTCGAGTTGGCGACACGGTCAAAAGAGACAACAAAGAAGAAGAAGAAGAAGATGGCAGCCAAGGTGACAAAAATGGATAGACTGAGATGCAAAGCCTTGTTTCCATTGAGTGCAATTTTTCCGTTTGGTACAGTCCTACTGTTCCATTTTTGGGCACGTTTTCCTTTGCGGTACCAAAGTTAAATGTTTACGCCAAATGTCGTAAATTGACGACCACAAACCAAGCAGGAGTTCTGGTCCAACAACAGAATTGTGTCCCTTGTGTTTGAGAAACAGAAGAAACAACCAATTTCAAAATAAAAGCATGAAAATTTTATATTTTTTGTTAAAAAATGCTTTCCAACAAAGTCTTTTTGCGTCACCTGTCGCTAGTTCAATAAAAAACAAAGACAACTCCCATGATCCCATGCTGCTTCATGACAACATCAAATTATACATAAATAATATGATATTGTTTTTAAGGACTTCTTGCTAACGTAGTATTACACCACAGACCCCCATTACCTTTTATTAGGTAATTTAATATTATATTTAAGGTGAATACCAGATTAACTATTTAGTATAAGGTAGAAAATAGTAGAATATAACCTACTAATATTAAGCTAAGGTAGTTTTCATTATCTGATTTTGCTTGATTCTGAGGACAGCTACTGGAAGTCCTCCTTTGTTGTCTGTTTCTGTCACATTCGACGTCATCGTTGGTTGGTGTTGTCGTAATCTACGTAATCTGGGTGTGCAGTCCATTCCGGTAGCTGTGATTTCTCACCGTCTTTTGGATAATTTAGCAATTTTTTTGAGCGTCATCTCAAGCTAATTTTTCCATTTTGTTAGCATCTTCTTGTGTCGTTTGAACCAAAAATGTGACCCCGATAACTAGGTGGACTGGGAGGTGTGCTACAGGAAGCATCAGCTTGTCTAACTCTAACCCTAACCCCGGTTTTCTTGCTGCAAAGGCTAATTACGTGCTATGATGGTCATTATTTACAATCATCACCTTCTACTTCTACCTCTTTTGTTTTGCAAAGATCAGCAGTTGGGGGGAAAAAATAGATGAAGAAGGTGCAGGAACTGTGTGGATGACGCTTCAACCCCCCCCCCCCCGCGCAGCCATCTCCACCTGCACATTACTCACGCTACACAAAGACTTTTTGTGGCCGGCGCTAATTTATCAACAAGAGCGACAAGCTCACGACCGAAGGCTTCTTCGAAGGCTTCTTCTGAGCCTCAGAGCACAGGTGAGGTAAGGTAAGCGTTTTTTGTGTTGCCTTTATCATCGAGTTATTCTTGCGTCACACCTGCTTCGCTGTACTTTTTGTTTTTTTGGACAAAACGGCAACGTAAAGACGGACAACGGAAACCTTTCAATTTCATGTCAGCAGGCTGGGAAACGGGTCAAAATAAAAAAAATGTACTGAATCACATTTTCATAATTTTTTCTCCTTCTAAAGATGGTTTCTGACATAATCTCCGTTTAGAATAATCACCTTTTTGGTCCTTTGTTTTGTCTCGTATGAACCTTCTGTTGGGTTTCAATTCTTGCTGTCTTGCCTTCCCCCACCCTGATGCGATTCACCTGTGTCTCATCAGTTCCACCTGTCGTTGATCAGCCCTGGTGTATTTAGTCTCTCTGTGTGTGTGTGTGTGAGCCTTTGTTGGTTTGGGTTCAGTCAATGCCACTGTGTTTGGGGGGTTCGTTATATTCTGGTTAATGTTTCCTTATAATTCTGCTACTGTTTTAGATCATTCTTTGTAGCCCTTCATTTGTGTAAACCGTCACAAACAAGGCTCGCTTTGCTTTACAAAGGCCGCCGTCTTGTTTCTGCAACAGCACAAAACCAGCCAAAATGTGCATTTTGAAGCGGAAACTTCCAATACAAATGCAAAAAAACATGCTTTTTTTTTAGTATGCAAATGCCACCGTAGTAGTCGTAGACACATTTTGTCCACATTCATGAGTGCGCAAAGACGCTCAATCTGTCCTCGGAATGAATTAGTGACGTCTTCCGCAACCAACTGACGTCATATATATATATATATTTTTTTTTATTATTATTTGCGGCCACCACTACAATATTAAAGGTGCCATATGTAAGAATGTGGTCAAAAACGGTTGCTACATTCAAACTCAAAATACCGAGGTCTTTTTAGGTTTCGTATTCTGACGTAACTGGCAACCCGTGGTTGCTCGGCAGCTGAGGCGCTACCGACTGCAATGATTGGCAGACGGCGGTAGGTGGCGCCACATGCCAAAACATGATTTGCAGTCTGCAAATTTTTTTTATGCAAATATTTTGTCTGTACTGTTGTTGTCGGCGAGTTCAGTTTGTTATATGAACATTATTCCTGAGTCTCTGTGACATATTAGGAGGATTTTATGGCCAGTTGATTTAAAAGGTATGAACACTCTTAAGAAGTACTATCTACGGTCTGCCTCGCGTTTACGTTCCGACGATGGTGATGGATGGGCAAAAAAGAAGCGCTGGCCACCGATGGTTCCCCCCCCCCCCGTGGTCATAAAGCGTCCACTGTCGCATCCCTTCGTCCTGCTGTGTCAACAACAACAACAACAGCGTTAACCGTCGCCTCACCTCGCATCTCGTTACAGTTGTTGCTCTGGTTGCAGATGTTGTTGTTGTTGTTGTTGTTGTTGTTGTTGTTTTTGCGAAGCCTTCTTCTCACACATCCACACTACTGCTCCCTCCTCTTCCTACACTCCTTCACAGATGTTGTTTGGCACATGTCAACCTCCTCATCTCCTTCCTCTCCATCACACCTCGGTCCCTACATCTGCTCTTCGCTCACTTCTGCTTTATTTCAAATGTTCTGGCGTCTGATAAGATATAGAAAGTCCTTGTTGTTTCTGAGTCGGTGGGTTGTTTTTTTTTGTCAGTGTCATATGCTCGCAGGATTAAACACAGTAGCACATACTGTCTCGCAATCTGGGGAAGTGTGTGTGTGTCTGTGTGTGTGTGTGTGTGTGGATGAAAGTGTGTTCAAGTGTGTGGGAGGATATTATGTTAATGTCCTGGCTTCGGAAAAAAATTAATGCCAGCGTTTGAAGATCATTTTTCCTTGGGTTTTTTTTTTTTAAAGGGATGCTGGTTTGAGTTCAGGTCCAACAAGAGAATCGTGTCCCAATTGAAAGGCTGGAGAAGTTGTGACAAATTGTTTAAAGGGGGGAAGTCGTGGATGTTTGGTGGGAAAACAGGACACCGATTTCAAAATAAAAGCATGTAAATGCTACGTTTTGGTTGGAGTGTACTTTTAATCACCCAAAAAATGTATTCCAACTAGCGCTGGGCGCGTTGACGGCATCAACGTTAGCATGGCGCGTTTCCATGACGACGTCATGTTTGCGTGACTCGTAATTGTTAAAATGAGTCTCTAAAGTAACGCTAAACAGAGGCACACATACGTAGAACACAGGTACGCTAGTTAGTTGTAGCGCTGCTCTTTTCATAAACAGGACCACTCCAGTTCCACTGTAGGCGCGCTAACGGCGCTAAAGGAGCTAATGCAGCTAACGGAGCTAACCGGTAAACGGGGCTTGGACTCCGGCGACGCGGCACGTAAACATGAGGTCGCGCGCGTCTTTTTCCGCTCAGTCGTCATGGAAACGCGTCATATTAACGCGCCCAGCACTATTTTTCTGCCGCCGCTATAACTTCCACTTGCTAGCTCTATAAAAACGAGAAAACTAAAACGGATGAATACATAAATAATAGAACCCTAGAGCTAGCAAGAGTGCTAGCTCTATAAAAACAAGACTCTAGTAACTCCCATGATCCCTTGCTGCTTCCTGACAACATCAAATCACAAACTGTGCCCTTTTTTTTAAATTAAAACATTAACAATACATACATTTTATGATAAAAAAATATTATTTTTGAAGGACTTCTTGCTAACAGAGTATTACACCACCGACTAAAATACCTTTTACTAGCTAAGTTAATACTATTTCAATAATATTTAAGGTAAAATACCAGATTAACTATGTAGAGATGGCAGAAAATAACCTACTAATATTCAGCTAAAGTAGTTTTCATGCTTGATTTTTAATTGAGGTGTAAATATTACAAATAAAATGCAGTTTCTCGGACATTACTGTTCACGTTTAATTAGAAATGAATGCGCGTCAAGTGCAAAATGATGTCGAATTAGACAGAAATCCAAATGTCACTTATCTGCTAAGTTGGGACAAGTGTGCCAGGTTCTGTCTGTGCACATCCATAGTACTTATACCTTATCTGTGTGTGTGTGTGTGTTAGATACAGGTGACTGTGCTTTGTTGCGAAACACCTCTGCCAAGAAGCAGCAGGGACCGACGGACAGTCGGGCAGGCGGCATAAGCTCAATGAAAACATGGCTGCCAGCAGGGACACGAGGAGAAACGCAGCTTTCAGCAGCTTAACAAAACAGCTCACCTCCAATAAACATGGAGCGACAAAAATGACAACATTTGAGTTCCACCGCAAACATTATATTTCTGTGATTTATTCCAAAATGTACTTTTTTTTCCCCCCATCTGTGCCGAGATAGACAAAAAAGTATAAGCAAGACATCACCGTGTAGCACGGAGACGGGCGTTTGTCATTACTTTTGACGTTTTATGGACTAAAAAAAACGTCGATTGAATAATCAATAGAATAATCAGCCTTGAAACGGACGCGGAGAGTCAGCAAAAAACTACACGTAAACAAAACCCACGGGAGATTGAAGACGATCCGGGCGCGTGTGTGTGTGTGTGTGTGTGTGTGTGTGTGTGTGTGAGAACACACTCGAAACACGACGACTGAAAAAACACGGACGTTTTTTTGGGGGGGAAAAAGACGCTCGTTCAGTTTCTCGCTGAGAAATTGGATGATAGGATAGATATTGATCACTTTCATCTGTTTTCATTGTACGGTCAGCAGCAGCGACCGCTTTACTTTAGCATTGGAGATTTCTCAAGCTAACGCAAAAGTGCCTGATGTGTATGTTTTCTCTCGAGTGGCCATCAGGGGGCAGCAGCATTAAAGATTGTGCTTAAAAGTGTAACTTTTACATGATCTACAAAAATGTGTTCATTTGTACCTGGTACTTGTTTTAGTACCTGCTCTGGTGAGGTTCCAAGCGAGCCGATACTAAAATCGCGCAACGTCCGACACAAGCCGAACAAAGCCGAACTGTAGATCAGTTAAAAAGACGTAAAAATCCCTAAAAAGTGCGTTAATCGCCAACATTTAGCTAAAGGAAATGTCTTAAATATCAATATTTATCAAAGGAGTCTGGTGTTTTTCGTATTTCAGTATTCCAGCTATATTTTAAATGAACTGATTCCAATGATTCAGTTACACCCCAAAAACAATTGCTTTTAGTTAGCATCAGTTAGCGTTAGCGTGTTTGTGTCGCGCGCATCAAAACAACGTCACAGCCTTTTCATGCAGCGGCGATACGATGACTCCAACGAGCCAAAAAATAGACAGAGGGCAGATGGTTTATTATTATTATTATTATGGTTCTACTTGGCACTTTTATTTCTAAGAGTGTAGGTAACGCCGTGAAAAGCTAGCAACAGCTAGCAGGCTACGCACCCTTCTTCTTCCTCTTTTGGTGTTTTTGGCGTCTGTACGGCTGTGGATTGAGCCATTTTTGTGCTCTAGCTTGGTGGAACCCTAGCAACCTGGAGCCAAAAAGGGTTCTCCTATGAGGACAAGCCGGGGGAACCTTATATGGTTCTACTTGGCACTTTTATTTCTAAGAGTGTAGGTAATGCCGTGAAAAGCTAGCAACAGCTAGCAGGCTACGCACACCTCTTCTTCCTCTTTTGGTGTTTTTGGCGTCTGTACGGCTGTGGATTGAACCATTTTTGTGCTCTAGCTTGGTGGAACCCTTCCAACCTGGAGCCAAAAAAGGGTTCTCCTATGAGGACAAGCCGGAGAACCTTATATAATGGTTCTACTTAGCACTTTTATTTCTTGTTGAATTTCCGTCAAAAGAGCCACTTCCTCCCCATGAAGTGATATAAGGAGCGTCTTCACGGGGGCGCCACAACAATCGCCATGACAACAATGATTACTCACCCCCCCCCCCCCCCCTCACCCAAAAATAAACAAGTGAAACAACAATGAATAACAGTCTGATCAGGCTCAAAGCACTGAAGGTGTGATTATGCTGCTGCTTCACTATCTTTATGTAAAGCATCTCTTTCTTTCTTTCTTTCTTTCTTTCTCTCAGTGCTTTAGGCAGAATGATTAATTTGTGACTATTGATTCCTTGAGAATGTGGGAGGGATTGAAAGAGAGAGAGAGAGAGGGAGGAGGGAGGAGGGAGGAGGGAGCATCCAGTATTCTGAGTAGCGCCTCGCTGCAGCTCTCTCGCCTCCGGTCCTTCATTTAAGAAAAAAAAAAGAAAAAGGCCAATGGGTGCAGCGTTTGGATTCGCCGCATCACCTCTGTTCATCCCTCCTCCTCCTCCTCCTCCTCCTCTTCTTCTTCTTCGTATCCCTTCTTCCTTGTCCTTCAATCCTGTTTCTCACACATTGTCTTTTGCCGTTTAAAAAAATCTGTGAATATTCAAAACAAGCGCCCCCCCCCCCCCTCCTTATATGTTCATCGTCGTCATTTAGAATCGTAAATATCTTTAGCTGTGTCGCTTTAAAACACGCGCTAAACGAGTAGCAGAGGAAACTTTAACTGCAAAATAAGTCTCATTTAGAGTAAGACAAAGATGCTTTTATTTTGAAATGACAAATATCAATATCATCAATGTAATTTTCTACTCATTCATTCACAAGCGTGTTTGACTGGTGTTATATATGTATATGTATATGTATATGTATATATATATATATATATATATATATACATATACATATATATATATATATGTATATATGAGTTTACACTCTTAGAATTAAGTGTGCTAAGTAGAACCATATAAGGTTCTTCGGCTTGTCCTCATAGGAGAACCCTTTTTGTCTCCAGGTAGAACCTTTTTTTATAAAGGTTCCACCAGGAACCCTTTTGGAGGGTTCCACCAAGAACCCTTTTAAAACCCTTTATTCAGGAAAGGGGTTTTAAAGGGTTCTCTGGATCAAAATGGTTCTCACTGGTACCATTAGTGTCACCAAGAACCCCTTGAAAAACCCTTTCTTCAGGAAAGGGTTTTTCAGAAGCAAATGGTTCCAGGTAGAACCTCAGCACTTGTAGAAGAACCCTTTTGGAACCCTTATTTCTAAGAGTGTAAACTCTTGGAAATAAAAGTGCTAAGTAGAACCATATAAGGTTCTTTGGCTTGTCCTCATAGGAGAACCCTTTTTGTCTCCAGGTAGAACCTTGTTATAAAGGTTCTACCAAGAACCCTTTTAAAACCCTTCATTCAGGAAAGGGGTTTTAAAGGGTTCTCTGGATTAAAATGGTTCTCACTGGTACCATTAGTGTTACCAAGAACCCCTTGAAAAACCCTTTCTTCGGGAAAGGGTTCTTCAGAAGCAAATGGTTCCAGGTAGAACCTCAGCCCTTGTAGAAGGGACTGATCTATAAGTAGATCAGTCTTGTTAAAGCTGCCCCTGAGACCGACCTACTGTAGATATGGTCCGATGTCCCCCATTGATCTGAGAATGAATTAATCCGAAATGCGAAAATACCAAATTATGGTCCGTTTTAATCTCTACAGGCTCAGTTCGTCTCTGTACGACGGCTTTCACTCGACGACTCGCGACACTGAAATGAGAGAGGATAAGAAGGATTAAGTGAGGGGGGAAACACCCGCTAAATGCTAATTATAGCGATCGCTATACCTACTTTGCCCTCTCCACTCTGAAGGCGCTAGCGCTCGCCCTGCGGAGACGAGGGCTATAGCGGGGAGAATAAACCCCCCCAAAAAACGGCAACTGAGGCATTTTAGAAGAAAAAATAAAATAAAAATTGACAGTCGGGATAGCAAGAGGCCGGCTTCTGCACAATTTATGGCACTGTCAGTTTAAAACAATGGCTGCTCCTGAAGGACCGACATGCAGGAACAAACATTTTTCATTATTACGAAAAAGTAACATCAACTGTCAACGGTCTCCTCTTTGTTCCCACTGTGCGTCTGGAATCAGTGTCAGTTACAATCTGCTCAATAAGACATATACATATATATATAAAAGCCAGAAGTCTCTTTTGTCACACTCGTAAAGGACCCTTTAGTATTTAAAGCGATAATTCAGGGTATATTTGACGGCAGGTTTCGAACCACACTTCAAAAAAAACCCTCAACTATCCATTGCAGTCAAAAAAAAAACAATTTACACCAGGTTTTTCGGGCGGTATCAGTCTCGACGTGAACATTTCGTGGCGCTAACAAGTCCGCGGTACGAGTTTTCGAAGGGCGTTCGTTGAATACGCGTTGGGAAGCGCGGATTTATTCATTTAGCATAATGTTCCCGACGGAACCGGCATCAGTCGATGTCTGTTAGGGTTAGGTTTGAGGTTAGCGTTAGCGTTAGCATTAGCATTCCGTAAAGCTTTCGATTTCGGGATTTCGGAACCTAGGTGTGTAACCAGGGCCTAACCAGACCATGCTAATTCTACAACTGCAGATTAAAATGGTTTCATGTCTAAATGTCTAAAAATGTTGCTTTAAGCGAGCAGCTTAGCGCGGAAATCCACGACATTAGCGCTTATCCTGACCTGTCGCCACTGCCGTCGCCGGGCAGATGTATAAAAAAAATAAGAAGGAAGTGGACAAACATGGGTCAATAAAGGGTATTTTCATTTAACCTTTGCCTATACTTAGTTCTGTCCCCATAGCCTTACTTACACACACACACACACACAGTTTTCCGGAAGCTCAGAGTTCAGGACGTAATCGGTAACTATAGCTGCATTGTTTGGCTAAAAATGACTTCAAGACGAGGCGCGGTGAAAGTTTCCAAACCTGAGATCCTACACGCTGTCGTCTTTCCCTTCCTGTTTGTTTGAGATTACGTTAAAAAAACGCTGAATGGAAATAGCTGAAAGGTCACTTTTTGTCTGAAATGTGGCCTCGACGAGTATTGCATATCTGACCTTTATAATATGTTCCGCTTTAAAAGTGCGTCTTTTAAAAGAGATAACGAATAGAATGAACATCAGATTAATTCAATATTAGCTCTATCACACACACTTGTGAGGACACGTCATAGACATACAACCTTAGCTAGCCCCTTACGCTAACATTAGCTATCACAATGGAGTGCCTGACCCCTGACCTTTAACCCTAAAACCAGACCTTTACCCTGGAAAAAGCCCGGAAAAAAAATGTCTCCACAAGGTCCAAAATGACCTCACAAAAATATAAATACATATAAGTACAGTATATAAACTGTCACACAAAGAAACAGTCCACTATACATATATGCAGTACGTATATGTATGTGTACATATACGTACGTATATGTATATGTATCATTTCAAGATGGCCGAGAACGATTTTACGGTCGTGACGCGTTAACAGCCCCTCTGTTTACGTTTCAGTTTTGGAGATACTGACACACACACACACACACACACACAAACTGACACACACACACACACACACACATGCTCCACACACACACACTGGGGCTCCCTGGTCATTCCCCACTCCTGATGTCTGCAGGATTAGGGAGCAGTCGGTTTTTGTCAGCACCTCTCCCACCAGGCGTTAAACAGACTGTGTGGAGGTGCCAACAGCTCTCTGCTATGCTGCTGCGCCGCACACACACACACACACACACACACACACACACACACACACACACACACGTTATACTATACTGTAATACAAAGAAGGTGACACTCTTGTTACTATTGTAAAAAAAAAACACGCCGGACTCCACTGTGAAACGCAACACTTTTGTCATATCGTCGTAGTAATCGCTACTGCTTTCCTGTCCTGATTCATGTGCTTTTATAACATAATAATGATGTTTTTATCATGCAATGAGTTTGTTAGGAGTGCAATTTTAGTACGGAGTTACTTATTCTCCATTTTGCACTGGGTAAAAACACACTTTCACCAAAGTTTAAACTGTTTTTTTTTAGCACAAGAATGGTCTTAATCGAATCCTAGTCCGTTAGCCTCGGAAAGTCCGGTTCCTTTGGGGAGGTGCGAACGCGCAACTGAACTCTGACGCGTCACCCGAGGACGCGAACTCTATTCGGCCTAAAAGCGTAGGTCCAAATGTTTGAAGCGGACTACAACGACACCGGGAAGTGTGGGTAAACTCTTAGAAATAAGGGTTCCGAAAGGGTCCTGAGGTTCTACCTGGAACCATTTTCTTCTGAAAAACCCTTTCCCGAAGGAAAGCTATTTCAAGGGTTCTTGGTAACACTAATGTTTCCAGTATGAACCATTTTGCTAACCAGAATGCACCAGAATGCTAACCCTAACCCTAACCCTTACTTTGTATGGCCTCATTACACACCTATGTCCCGAAAGCCCTACATAATACAAAATGCTAACCCTAATCCTAACCCTAAAGCCCTACATAATACAGAATGCTAACCCTAACCCTAAAGCCCTACATAATACAGAATGCTAACCCTAACCCTAAAGCCCTACATAATACAGAATGCTAACCCTAACCCTAAAGCCCTACATAATACAGAATGCTAACCCTAACCCTAAAGCCTTACATAATACAGAATGCTAACCCTAACCCCTACAGAATACAGAATGCTAACCCTAACACTAACCATAATAGACATCGACTAATGCCTGGTCCGTCGGCCATGTTATGCTGGGGATAAATCCGCGCTTCGTATGGCTAATTTCGCCCACAGCGCCGGTCGGAACAGGGCAAGGAGGTCATACCTCATAGTGCACAGGTGTCAAACTGGCGGGGCCATATGCGGGCCCCCCAATCGATGACATGCGCCCGACCCCCCCCCCATTTAATATCATGTTATAATGAAAACATGGCCCACGACTTCACCTCACGTCTATTCTGAGGTGACAGAATATAATGTCATATATTTTTGTTAGCGACGTTAGCAAACCCTTGCCCGTTTTGGCCAATTTCGACTGTTCGCCATGATACAGGAAGTGCCCTATAACTTCGGCACAGATTGAGTTCCACCAAATTTCCCAAAACTTGGGGTGAGACCATGGCCTAAACTCAACAGGAAGTCGGCCTTTTTGAATTTTGGCGCCCATTTTGGCAATTTGCACCCTACGTAAAATGAGCTCGACACATCGTAAAGTGTTTTTTTTTCACTTTTTGTTCTCTAGGCTAGCCCCCTATTGACCACACTAGACGCTCATTGGCCCCCAGGTCATTTGACTTTGACACCCCTGTCGTAGTGCCTTCGGAACATAGGGATGACGAAACGTAGGGCTGTCCCCCATAGTGCTTGTGTGTGAAGCAAGTGACTTTAGCGGACCGCTAACAGCCCCGTCCTGTTGCGTAACCGTGTTAGTAAAGACACTTAAGCATCAACACGCGCGACAGGACGACAACATTGTCGCCACAGCAGCAGCGGCGTCCAAGAGCCATTTCGTGGATTAACACGGAAAGGCTTTTTTTTTTTTTTTTTTTATTACTCTGCAGACATGGAACATATTAAAGAATTAGATTTAGAGGACAGAGTCGTATAAAGTGTAGGAAAAAACGCTGACTGCCAACAGATTCAAAAAAAAAAAGAAAAAAGGCCTGTACTGGCAAGGACGTGAAGGACACTCTGTGTTTTATATCAGCGGTAAACAAAAAAAATATACTTAATTTTTGCTTGGATTTTGTGAACTCTTAATAGATTTTTTTACACTTATTAAAATACGGGAATATCTGTAAGAACATAATCTTTTCTTGGCATATGACGACAATCGTAGTCTACAGTGCAAGTGAGGATCTAGAAACTAATTTTTGAAGCCTCCAGAATCAAAGAATTTTGGGTGCCACCACTTTTTAGGTTTGGACGTTCACCTCAACCAGGTTCTTATTGGACGGCATCAGCTGCCGATTTAACGTATATTTTCCGCTAAATTGGACCCAAAATTCTGAAAATTGGCATTGGCAGAAGACGTGTAACTAACGATGGATACTACTAAGTTATCATGGACGTGTTTACTGTATACACGTCTAAATGTTGTATAAAAGACACTGAGCCAGCTAGCTGATTCATGCTAGCTGAAGATGCTAGCTAGCCTCAGCTGTGGAGGGTATTGAAAACGCCAATCTTCAGATGTTTTCTGTCGTTTAATGACAGAAAAGTGCTCGTCAATGTTTTAACCGTGATCCTATATATGATATAGCAGAGCGATAAAAGCCGCTATGTCCTTGTAGCTACCTCTAAAGCCTGTTTCCAACACGTATGCATGCTTCAGCGCTGCATGTAAATGTCTTCTGTGTGTGTGTGTGTGTGTGTGATTGATGTCCCTCCCATGGTGCAGAGCCGAGTGTGTGTCAGTCCCAGGTGGTGTGTGTGTGTCTGTGTGTCTGTGTGTGTGCGAGTGCTCGTAAACAGGCCTCTGTGATTGAGAGGCCGCGATGCCTGACAGGTGGCCTTGTGCTGCCAACAGAGCGCTGAATCGCTACGGTTCTGTCGCGTCGTGGTCGTGCGGTCGCTCATACCAGCTGCAAATAGAACCGAGGGGGGGGGGGGGGGAGTAAACAACTGCATTAATTAGTTAATGAGGAGTCGCGGTCATCGGGGATTTAACCGTTATACTGGGTGAAATAGCGTCATGAGAATGATGTCTCTTCAATGTATACTGTAAATAAAAAAATAACGGCAAATTCAATTTCTTCCTCTCAGAGCTGGAGCTGCCAAACACCAGGTCCTTTTGTGTATTCAAATTGCACCTAAATACCCTAGATACCCGCCATAATCAAAGGGGTGTGAAAACACGGCCTGGAGGGGCAGACCCCTGCAACAGACAAAGGGATGTTCCCTTGGTACAAAAGTTTAGCAGGTCTCAAACTCAAGTGAGCATTGAGTCTGGTCAGTAGAGCATCGGTCAATTCTATAATAGCGATATTTTTCATGGTGTTTCACAGAATTTTCAAAACAAATTAGCCTGCGCTAACGTTTCCGAGCCGGAACCAACGTCACCAATGGTCCGTACGCTGATTCTAACCTAAATACAACATGAGAAACAACAAGAAAAGGGGAGTTGTAGTTGAGCGACAACAAAAACCAAAACCCGGCACCGGAATGAAAAATGGCTTCACCTCGCCGATCCGATCTGATTTAACTAATCCTTTCATGTGTGAACGATTCCGGGGTGTCAATAGCGAGTTAAACGCTTTTCATTAAATGTGATGTATTTTTTATTTTTTTTATTTTTAATTTAATCGTGCAAATAAATACTTTTTACATCGCAGTTCACCCCCCCCCCCCCGAGGTTATACTGTTTAAAATTCACAGCTTTGGAGGAGGCTACGTTCTTCATCTCACAGGGGTCGATACTCACACACACACACACACACACACACACAGTCATTGACCTGGCACATAGTGATATACGTAGTGGTCGCCTATCCTGCATATACTCACTGATTATATTCAGGGGTTTTCATTTTTGGAAACACGTATGGTGGATTACACACACACACACACACACACACACACACACAATCTTCACCACAAATCAAGTTGAGGGTCACTGCTACACGTGCACATAGTAAATCTATAATACATATACTGCATATGAGCATATATTAGTACACCTTGCACACTAGATACTACATTTTTTTTTTATTCTGACTGTTTTTAAGATAATTGGGACACTAAAACTTATATTTTAAGTCCAATCCAACTTTATTTATAAAGCACTTGAAGCTGAGACCAAGTGCTAGCTAATACACATAAGAACAGACAATACAACACTGTTAAAATACTGTAGTATTAGTAGTAGTAGAATAAAACTGTGGGAAAAAAGGTATAATAATAAGAGTAAAAGATTCACTGTTAATCTTCAAGGATTAGGTTTTTGATGACTTATACCCCTGCTGGTAAAAAGCAAACATGCAATTTCTGCAAAAAAAACAATCATAAAAGCAAAAAAAACACCACCACATTTCCATATTAATATTAGAAAAACACGTCACCGTAGAAGCCCCATATAGGGACGATGTTAGTTATACTTAAAGGTGCCATATGTAAGAATGTGGCCAAAAACGGTCACTACATTTCAAATTCAAAATACCGAGGTCTTTTGGATTTTTTCTGACGTAACTGGCAACCCGTGGTTGCTCGGCAGCTGAGACTCTACTGACTGCAATGATTGGTAGACGGCGGTAGGTGGCGCCACATGCAAAAAAAACATGATTTCAAAACATAAACGTGATTTGCAGTCTGCAAAATATTTTTTTTAATGCAAATATTTTGTCTGCACTGTTGTTGTTGGTGAGTTCAGTTTGTTATATGAACATTATTCCTGAGTCTCTGTGACATATTAGGAGGATTTTTTACATAATGCACCTTTAAACTGACAGTTGAGAATTTGTGAGGGAAGGGGGGGGGAATTAATTAATCTAAGGGACAATTTTAAACCGTCGAGGACACCGGCTTCTGTCGATACAAGGCCTCGGCTGCTGCTCAGAAGGAAATGATTAAAACGGTTCAGGTGTCTTCCTCAGAGTGATGCAAGCTAAAAAAAAATTGAACACATAGACACACAGCACACACACACACACACACACACACACACAACGAAACCTCATTCTCAGAAACATATCTCCTGTCACATGCGCCTCGCTCGCTTTTTTTCAAAAACCCGCCGCGATGGAGATTAATCGCAGCGTTTAAAGCCCCGCTGAGCTCCACCTGTCAAGGCTGCAGGACCCCAGGGCGGCGGCGGCGGCGATGGCGGCGGCGGCGGCGAAACGAAAGAAAAAAAAAAGGCAAGGCGTCCTGGGGCAAGATCCATCATCGGACGTCCAACAGGACAGGCTGCATCTCTGGAGCCAGGCCTCCGAACGCTGGACCACCGACGCGGGGGCCATCCGTCCTGGATGACAGGCCCCGCTGTGTGAATCCAACTGGAGCAGACCTGATCGCTGCTGGACGGACAGGCGTCCATGAGCCCAAACGTACACGTTCTCCTTGTTTTAGTGCATCGCTCTGATTTTTAAAAGGGATTAATCTGTTTATTTTAAAGGTGCATTATGTAATAAATCTAAAGCAACTGGCCGTAAAAATCCTCCTAATATGTCAAAGAGACTCAGGAATAATGTTCATATAACAAACTGAACTCACCAACAACAACAGTACAGATAAAGTATTTGCATTATACATTTTTTTTTGCAGACTGCAAATCATGTTTTGGCATGTGGCGCCACCTACCGCCGTCCACCAATCATTGCAGTCAGTAGAGTCTCGGCAGTTAAGTCAAAAAATTAAAACCTAAAAGACCTAGGTATTTTGAATTCGAATGTAGTAACCGTTTTTGGCCACATTCTTACATATGGCGCCTTTAAGGACAAAACGAAAAAAAAAAAGCTATTGCTGGGCACCAGGTTAGCGCACGACGCGTTTCCATGGAGACTGAAAAAGATGCGCGTGATGTCGTGTTTACGTGCCGCGACACCGGAGTCCAGGCACCGTTCACCAGTTAACTCCGTTAGCTCCGTTAGCTGCATTAGTTGCATTAGCTCCTTTATCGCCGTTAGCGCGCCTACAGTCGAACCGGAGCGGTTTGTTTATTAAACTAAAAGAGCTACAAATAACCAGCGTAGCCGTGCAATTGCGTATGCGTGCCTCCGTTTTTAAAGTTTAGCGTCACTTTAGGGACTCAGTTTAACAATCGGGAGTCACGTAAACATGACGTCACGCCGCTAGCGCGTTAACGCGCACTAGTAAAAACACATTTTTAACTCCTATTTAAACCCTTTTTAAACACCTTGCATATCACAAACGACACGTTTGAGCAAGCCCACTTTGCGTTATCGCAATTTTACGCGCCGGTTTATGTGCTATCGGAAAAGCTACGAGATGCACGTCAAAGCCAACGTGACGTTATTATACGGTGATTTCACTCGCGCTGTTGGAGGCAGGAAGTTGGAGAATCAGCGTCGCTTCTTTGTCGCCAGAGAGAAGAGAGTCGGAAAAATGCTTGTACATAGTTTTTGGACACTGAGGGGAAAAAATATATATTTTTTATACTGTTAAAAAGCTCATTTAATTGTTAATACACATAAAACATGCAGTAAAATTGTAAATAACTGCCAGATATCGGAAGTTATGCTGGAAAAATGGCCATTTCCTGGTCCTTTTATGGTTAAAATAAGCAAAAACAAACACACAGACTGACATTTTGTATAATAAGTGGTAAATATGCAATAAGGAATGAACATTACAATGTAAAGGTTAATGAATGAACACCGGTCCTTCACGATGTCTTCTGCACTCACTGAGGTGTACGGATGCTCCTTCTATTATTCAGTTGGACTAGAATAAACACCAGAGTGTCAGAATTATACTGGAATAAAGTAGAATAAAGCTTTAGTAAGTGAGTAAAAAACTCAATATACAAAACAGCTTTAAGAACCTCAGTGGTCTTGAACTGTTTATATGACAGGGAAACAACAGAAGCTCGGCGTTTCCCCCCGTTTTTTTTTAAATAAGTCATGAAGCTGCTTTTGTTTTAAACGCTCTCCAGGAGCGGCGGCGGCGGCGGCGGCACTTTGACGTCTGAGGTTTGACAGCATGCCGTGACCTGTCATTCACTTCTATTACAGTATCACCAACAGCACGCCCACAGAGCGCCGCTGGATGCCGACTGTTTGCCAGCACTCCACGCAGAGGCAGAACAATGGCTCCTGGTTTTTCCCTTTTACCCTGCTCCATCACACGTCCTTTAACGCTTTTATTACGGGGGGGACTATACGACATGAATGGTTAAAAACTCCTTAGTCAGAGATGTGCTACAGATGCTCAGGCTGTAGTTTGTGTCCATATATATAAGCAAAAAGTACTCAAAAAGTATTAAAATTGGAATGAATTTATGAAATTCGCAAAATATGCCACAGTTCAAAGCTCATTCGGCTCGTTTTTAGGAACAAAAATGGCCTATTTTTGTGACGTCTGCACAATTATTATAACTGCGATATAAACCCAATCGCAACTTTGACTCAACGGCACCAATTTTTTTAAAGCCTGTATATGTGACCTATAAACACACACACACACACACACACATACAAGCCCCCAGGATGTCCATATAAGGAGTTGCAATCCGACGGTCACTTATAAGTTGGTAGTTTATTTTGAAGGAACCTCTAAAGTCATATAAGTATATATTTTATTTAATAATAGATCAGATAACGTCTTAACTACCGCACGCGGACATCTTGTCGACTACATACCATTTTTTATTCATATACTTTTATTTAGAGTATATTTACATATATATACACGTATATATGTGTGTATATGTACATATATATGTGTATATGTATATATATGTATATATATGTATATATGTGTATATGTATATATATGTGTATATATATGTATGTATATGTATATGTATGTATATATATGTGTATATGTGTATATATATGTGTATATGTGTATATATATGTGTGTATATGTATATATATGTGTGTATATGTGTATATATATGTGTATATATGTATATATATGTGTATATATATATATGTATATATATGTGTATATGTATATATATGTATATATGTAAATATATATATATATATGGCCAAGATATTAGTTGCTTGCATCGGAAAACATCGTTTTGTTTTTGTAATCTGACATAATTAGTTCCTTCCTGTCAGTTTCAGATAAAAAAAACAAAGAGGTTCTGTTGACGGGCTAGCATGGCCAAGCTAACGGCTAATTAGCATAATTAATGTCACGGGCCCGAGCTTGACGCGACCGAACGCGCCGCGACGCCGACATAAACAGTCGCTACACTCGCTCGCCGCTATGGTGACCGCGGAGACAACAGTCGTACGCGGTTGACGTGTGACGCTAAAAGCCGGGGGGGGTAAGATAGGTTAGCAAGAACGTAGGTCTGTGTGTTAAAGATAGCACAGAATGCCTGAGGGGGTGTGACAGCAAAGCAAAAGCAGAGCTCGTTCTCCTTCTTCTTCTCTGTGTTCTCTCTGCACCAACGCAGCTCGAAAAAGCGACTGAGGCCGAAAGCTTGCAGAAAAGAGCTGCATCTCTCTCTCTCTCTCTCTCTCTCTCTCTCTCGCTCTTCGAATCTTTTCCGATTGCCAAGGACGCCGAGCGAGCTTTCAGAGTGTGAAAAGTAAAGCCACTTAGCAAGAGGGGGGGGGGGGGGGAATAAGCACCTCACATGTGAGCGAGTTGGCCCGGGAAATAATGTGCCGGGGCGATTTTTGACATCATTTCGCAAAAACCTCGGGCCAAGATTTGACGTTTTTGTTCTCGTCTTCGGGGGGAAAACAGACGTAGATCCAGCAGATAAACGCGCGTGAATCTGTCCTCGACGCGGTCACGTGGTCGAGGACCATCGCAGGTACGCCGGCTGTTCTCACGCCCACGAGCGATGTGCATGCAACAAGCTGTTTTTTTTTTTTTTTGCACTAAAGGTAAAAGTAAAACACTCGCGTGGGTTGACGTTGCAGACGTTGTACCGGAACTATCAGACCCTGCTATTGACGATCGTACACAGTGTTTTCCGATTAAAATGCATCCTGGAATTCGTCTTCTGTAGTTACGTAAGATCGGATCAGGCTTTCGACTGACACTGATGCCCTGTTTGGTCAAAACGAGAGGGGACTTTTCTTGAGGTTTAATAGCCAGTGAAGTATCTAAATCTCGCATATTGGCGTATTTTTAGGTTGTGGACGACTACGCATGAAGCTAACGCCAACATCTCTGAAGGCCAACACACAATTTGTGTAATGATAGCGAAGGAATCAAGCATGCGACTGACCGAGGACATGGGTTTGGGATGTGTTGAGTTCTCTCTGGCTCAGTTATATTTGGACAGAAAAAGCTTGCTCTAGTTTACACCCAACATGAGATTACATCCATCCGTCCATTATCTACCGCTTTATCCTCCCCATCTCATATAGGGCGATAGGCGGGGTACACCCTGGACAGTTCGCCCCTCACACCTATGGTCAATTTAGAGTGACCGATTCACCCTAAACCCCAAATCTGCATGTTCTTGTACTGTGGGAGGAAGCCCGGAAGAACCCGTAGAAAACCCCCCCACACACACGGGGAGAACATGCAAACTCCTTGCAGAAAGGCCCAGGTTCCAAACGGCGCTCGAACCCAGGGAACCCGGGGTCATCTTGCCGCCAAAGTGAGATCGCTAACCACTAGTGGGTCCTCAATGAGATTACATAAAAAGCAAACTGTACACTTTTAGAAATAAGGGTTCCAAAAGGTTCCTTCTACAAGGGCTGAGGTTCTACCTGGAACCATTTGCTTCTGCTTTCCTGGAGAATGGGTTTTTCAAGGGTTCTTGGTAACACTAATGGTTCCAGTAAGAAGCATTTTCATCCAGAGAACCCTTTAAAACCCCTTTCATGAATAAAGGTTTTCAAAAGGGTTCTTGGTGGAACCTTTATAAAAAGGCACTTTTATTTCCAAGAGTTTACACTCTAAGAAATAACGGTTCCAAAAGGGTTCTTCTACAAGGGCTGAGGTTCTACCTGGAACCATTTGCTTCTGAAAAACCCTTTCCTGAAGAAAGGATTTTTCAAGGGTTCTTGTTAACACTAATGGTTCCAGTAAGAACCATTTTGATCCAGGGAACCCTTTAAAACCCCTTTCCCGAATAAAGGGTTTCTTGGTGGAACCCTCCAAAAGGTTTCCATGTTCTACATGGAGCCAAAAAGGGTTCTTCCTAGTTATTTCTAAGAGTGTAGACGCAACATCGATCGCACCAGGCGTTGGGAACTGTGTGATGCGAGCATTAGCTTCGATAGCTTAACTCACTCAAAACTGGAAAAATGTTGTTGAGTTGTGTAACGTAGAGTTATTCTCTGTCTTTGTACGACTCAATCTTTAATTACACAACAGTTTATCATGATAATTATCAATACTGACTGATCTGGACACCCTTTGCTTTTTAGGTTCTGAGAAAACAAGCCAAGGCCTGGCCTTTTCACCTCCACAGATAGGTCAATGGGTTAGCGACGTAGCCAGAGGCAAGAGCTCGAGCAGCATCAGCAAAAAAGCAAAGAGAGAGAAATGTGTAAAATCAATTGTCAAATCAAATGCACCCACTCGGCAACCTGTGCACAACTCGTGCTGTAAGTGTAGTACAGGGCTATTGTGTGCTGTACAGTGAGATGACATCAAAGTCTGCGCGCGTTTGAACCGAAACGCATCAAACGCGGGCGCGTCGGTAATTCGCTCAGAAAATGAATTTGGTCGTAGCAGTGGCATGTGCTTTGGGGGAAATCTGTTCCAATAACTGTGAAAGATGAAATGTGTTTGATGCAGATTTTTTTTCCTCGAACGGACGGCACAACACAACACACGGAGTGCGTTTTTTCAATCTGTTCGAGCAGCCGTATATTAACACGCGAGCTAGTTACTGTCGCAGAATCGGTCACGTACCGGGAATAAGTCATGTGGTGAAAGAAAGGAGGCCAAGATTTAGTGGACGGGAGAAGCTGAGGGGGGGAAAAAATGATATCTTTCTTTCTTTTTGGGGCGGACAGTGATGGCATCTTTCGTCACCTGATATTCACACAGGTGTCTGTCTGTCTGTTGCAGTGTTTCAGCTTCACCTGCACCGTGTGGTAACCTGTGGTTTAAAGGCGCCATACGTAAGGATGTGGCCAAAAACTACTGTTACTACATTCAAATTCAAAATACCGAGGTACTTTAGGTTTCTGTAACATAACTGGCAACCCGTGGTTGCTCGGCAGCTGAGACTCTACTGACTGCAATGACTGGTAGACGGCGGTAGGTGGCGCCACATGCCAAAACATGATTTCAAAACATAAACATGATTTGCAGTCTGCAAAATATTTTTTTCAATGCAAATATTTTGGCTGTGCTATTGTATGTTGTGACATAGTAGGAGGATTTTATGGTCAGTTGCTTTAGATTTATTACATAATGCACCTTTAACCTGTGAATATCAAGCGTCATAAATTGCAAAAAGATCTGCAACCAAACACAGCAGAGAAGCTAGCTAAATCTTACCAAAATATCAAGATCAAGTCAACGGGTAGCATAGCAGGAGACAATGAGCATATTTGTATGAATTGAAAGCAGAATTTAAATACCAAGTGTTTTTGCCTGAACTCTGCTAATTAGCAGAAACTTTAGCTAGCGCGATGTAAGGCTTAGCCTTAGCTCCTGCTAGGAGACGATGAGCATATTTGTATGAATTGAACGGTTGTATTCACGTCTCAGACACGTAATAGGACGGTCATTCCACAATGGTTCCTCTTGATACAGAATTTAAATGACACGTGTCTTACTTGAACTCAGCTGATTAGCAGAAACTTTAGCTAGCGCTCCTGCTAGGAGACAATGAGCATATTTGTATGAATTGAACGGTTGTATTCACGTCTCAGACACGTAATAGGACGGTCATTCCACAATGGTTCCTCTTGATACAGAATTTAAATGACACGTGTCTTACTTGAACTCAGCTGATTAGCAGAAACTTTAGCTAGCGCTCCTGCTAGGAGACAATGAGCATATTTTTATGAATTGAAAGGTTGTATTCACGTCTCGGACGAGTAAGGACGTCCATTCGACGCTGGTTCCTCCTGACAGAGGATTTAAATGCCATGTGTTTTGCTTGAACTCGGCTAAGAAGTGGACACTTTAGCTAGCGTGTCGCAGGGCTTAGCCTTAGCTCTGCTACTGGACCGTCAGCACCGATGCGGATTAGACGACTTGGATGGGAATTGTGCTACACGTTGCGCTAATGTTGCGTCCACGTTCATGCTTGGAGGAGAACGCAACGGGGATCACGCAAAAATACGTGAGTAAAAACAATAGGTAGGCGTGTTGTACAAGAGGGACCGTGCCGGTTTTACAAGAGCTGTGGTTCAGGAAGTATAAAGTCATAGTTGCCGTAAAATAAATATTCATTTGAAGACAAAAACAAAGTATGAAAACGAGAGAAGAGTGGAGGAACTACTGCGAATGAACCCTTTCCAAACAACTTCAAAGAACCTCTCCGTTACATAAACCACGGTTGACAGTCCGCTATCTCGTAGTTCGGCGGTGCGTCGACCTTGGACCGTGCGCGGGGGGGGCGGTAATTTAAAGCTCCAGACCGATATTTTATATGGGTCTAAGTCAGAATCTAGACTTCTGGGACGGCGATACGGCATGGATCTCGAGTAGATCTGCTTTCTATTCTATAGTACGACCAAAAGTCTGAGGATGAAGTGGTCAACGTTTCTGTGTCATGTTTTAGTCACAACACTGAAACGTCTAAATGCAAAGAAGTGGAACGATAGATAGATAGATAGATAGATAGATAGATAGATAGATAGATAGATAGATAGATAGATAGATAGATAGATAGATAGATAGATAGATAGAGTGAGTGTGGGCACGTGAGCATATGTGTAGGCATGTGAGAGTGCGTCTGTGTGTGGGCGTGTAGGAATCGATCCGTGCTCGAGTGAGCCATCGCCGCCCTACCTTTGCACGTGCATACAGTACATATACAGCACATATATATATATACGCGACCGCGCGATCACGCTCACCTTCCAGGCAGCAGGTCCTCCAGAGGCCCGAGTGCGTCATCACCTCCTCGTTCTTCTTGCTGGTCTCGTTCTCGTTGGTGCTCTTGATCTTGCAGACGCCGCGCGAGTACAGCCAGTAGTCTGTGCCCACGGCGATGGTCATGAGGCTGAAGGCGGCGAAGGCCCCCACCGTGGTCAGCAGCATCTGAACCCCGCGGTCAAACACGCCCATGTTGCCGCATTCCACGAAAGGGGGGCCCCCTTTCCTCTTGATGTACAGGAAGTAAATATTTGTGAGTTTGCGTCGCCACGCCAGCTCGGAAAACGGGGGGTGGGCGGCGGCGGCGGAGGCGGGCGGGCGGCTGTAGCGGGGGGCCGCTGGGGGGGCGGGGGAGTTAGGGGAGCTCGGGGGGAATCGTATGGTTGGTTCTGGGTGGGGGGGTCGACAAGGAGGAGAAAAAATGGACGTTTTTGGGGGTCTGCTTGGCCGTTTCACGAGGGGTCAAACGGATTTCTCAGCTGCAAAAGGTTTCTAAGTTCTAGTTCTCAAGAGGCAGAAGTAGAAGTCGCCCTGCTCTGGAAAAAAAACCTAAAAAACATTGACCTAAAAAACACAAGCTTCTAGCAGATCCTCTCCAGAGACCTGGTCTGGGATCTGGGCCTACTTTTGTCGGAGTTGGAAGGCGTCTAAACGTCAAACTCTGAACGAGGCCAAAGAGGACGAGAAGATGGAGGACTCCTCTTCTCTGTGGGGTCGCCTGGATTTCAGAGTCGTGGTTACGTTTTACGATTTTTTTTTTTACAATCCTCACAGCTTGGACGGCGATGTACGGAATGATCGGCGCTTGATTTTGCTGTTTTCCCCCCCCCCCCTGTCGTTCGCTTCCTCTCGCACAAACTTTCGCCTCGCACACACACCTGTATGTGGAACGAGCGCACGCATGCACGCGCCGTCACTTTAATTCATACTGAAAAGGACGGGGGATGGCAACACATGTCGGGTTGTGGGGGTGGAGACGCACAGTTGTGGCGGCCTGATTTCTTTATATATTAAAAAAAACGGCCCCAAATAAAGAAGGAAAATGCAGCGGCAGGGCAAACCCCCCCCCCCCCCACCCTCCACCCCCTCCAAAAACAAGACGATGACACAGTTCAAGAATGAGGTCTGACTACCAAGGTGACGTTTCAGGCATTTTTCTGTACTCTTAGGGAAAAAGGTGAGGGTGAGGGGGGTGAGACAGGCAAAGACAGACAGGCAAGCAGGGCCCTGAATATGTGGGGGGGGGGGGGGAACAAACAAAAACAAGGACTGGATGTGCTCAAAAGAAAATTTTAAAAAAGGAATCAAACCAGCAGAATCAAGCGCTCCCCCAAAACCAAGGGCAGAGTGATCATAAATAATCAGCCGGTACCATGACTTCCATGAACACCAGCCATTCCTTAGGAGATTAAAAAAAAAAACAGGGGGAATAAACCAACCAGGGACGATCAACCCCTCTCCAAAATAATACTTAACAAAAAAAAAAAAAAAAAAAAAGCCAAAGAGAGAGAGAGAGAGAGAGGGAAAAAAAATAATAATTTACAAGAAATCAAACGACAGCCTGCTTAGTTTTTTCCCTTTTTCCTAAAATTCCGATCCCCAGTTTCCATATGTGGTCCCTAGACCTTTCTCCAGCGACGGAGGAATGCTGCTGTAGCGGGGGGACACGGACACGGACACGGAGAGCGGCACCGACGGCACAGCGGCGCGGACAGAGGGGCGCATCCAGGCGGAGGAGGAGGAGGAGGAGGAGGAGGAGGAGGAGGAGAGGCCGAGCATCACCGTGTCATGCAGCCGTGGAAGGACGCGCAGGGACGGGATGGGGTTGTTGGGGAGGGGATGGAGGAGGACAGGAGCTTCCCTGGAGCGTCACAGCAGTCGCAGCTTCTGCCTCCAAACGCGAAGAAAAAAAAAAAAAAAAAAAAATCCTAGGCGCTTCTGTGACGGTCAGATGGAGCGCACGGAGCGCGCGCTGTCATCACATGGAAACCATCAGAAATCATTAAAGACAAGGATTTTCCTTATTGGTTTTTCTTCTTCTTCTTCTTTTTTGGGAGTAATTAAGGCTGAGAGGAGGAAGGAATTCTGTGCGCAGCAAAAAAAAAACCCCACAAAAAAAATAGAATATAAAATCTTTAAAGACGCGGGCAACACACTCACACACACGCACGCACACAATCCTCGGTTCCCTCGTTTTTCCCCCCTCTTCGCAGAGCTGAGATAGAAGCGGAGAGAGGAGGAGGAGGAGGAGGGGTGGAAGCAGAGGATGAAAAAAAATCCACACAAACAGAGAGAGAGAGAGAGAGAGAGAGAGAGAGAGATGCTCCATGCGCAGAAGCAGCAGCAGCAGCAGCAGCAATTTACGCAAAAACAAGCGCACTGCAATAAAAAAAAAAGAAAAAGAAAAAAACGTCCCTTTCAACAAGTCAGAATGTGATTTAAATCTCCCCAGAAAACAAAAGTGGACCAAAAGTTGTGTTTCAGACAAATAGAAGTATATATTCTATTGTTAGAATGGAAAGAAATCGGGGGACGTCTCAAATGATGCATAATATAACGTTTAATTTTCCAATTAAAGATCCGTGTTGATCCAAGACCCTGCTGCTCACCCGCGTCTGCCAGAGAATAAATTAGAACATGGAGAAATAAACAGAAATCTTTAATTTATGCGTTTGCGTTTGTGTTGGCTGACTCGTCAAAGTTTCAGTGCCTGAACACACAAGAGCCACAGAAAAAAGAGATAATAATAATAATAATAATAATAATAAAGTCCATGTTTTCACAGTGGGATGTGATGGAGGTTTGTGCAACAAGTATTGTAAAGTATATAAAACCTGAATGTAGACATGACTCCATACAGTATGTTTCTTTAGTTTTTACGTGAAAATACACAAACTACATTCACATCACTTTGATATCATATGGAAAAACTTACTATACTTGCATATTTAAATAAAAGGTTTGGTTTGGGGCTTGTAAATGCCACCTCTTATAGGTTAGTTACTTAGTTATTGGTCGCCTTTTTTACCAGGTCCTAAAAGTCCTGTAGGAGTGGCTGTTTTTTTTTATTTACCAGGACCTAAAAGTCTTTCAGATGTGGCCTTTTTTTTACCAGGTGCTAAAGGGCTTTTAAGGGTGGCTGTTTTTACCAGGTCCTAAAAGTCCTTGAAGAGTGGCCTTTTTTTTTTTTTTTTTACCAGGACCTAAAAGTATTTTAGGGGTGGCCTTTTCTTACCAGGTCCTAAAGGTCCTTTAGGAGTGGCCTTATTTTTACCAGGACCTAAAAGTCCTTTAAGTCTGGCCTTTTTTTCTAGGTCCTGAAGGTCCTTTAGGGGTGGCCTTTTCTTACCAGGTCCTAAAAGTCCTTGAGGAGTGGCCTTTTTTTACCAGGTCCTAAAAGTCCTTCAGGGGTGGCCTTTTCTTACCAGGTCCTAAAAGTCCTTGAGGAGTGGCCTTTTTTTACCAGGACCTAAAAGTCCTTCAGTAGTGGCATTTTTTATTTACCAGGACCTAAAAGTCTTTTAGGGATGGCCTTTTCTTACCAGGTCCTAAAAGTCCTTGAAGAGTGGCCTTTTTTTCTAGGTCCTGAAGGTCCTTTAGGAGTGGCCTTTTTTTTACCAGGACCTAAAAGTTCTTTAAGGGTGGCCTTTTTTCTAGGTCCTGAAGGTCCTTTAGGAGTGGCCTTTTCTTACCAGGTCCTAAAAGTCCTTGAGGAGTGGCCTTTTTTTTACCAGGTCCTAAAAGTCCTTTAGGGGTGGCCTTTTCCTACCAGGTCCTAAAGGTCCTTTAGGAGTGGCCTTTTTTACCAGGACCTAAATGTATTTTAGGGGTGGCGTTTTTTACCAGGTCCTAAAGGTCATTTAGGGGTGGCCTTTTTTTTTTTACCAGGTCCTAAAAGTCCCTTGAAACATCCCTGTATCCTTTTGCGTCAACCAGCTCTGTAGCTGATCGCCACTTCCTTCGTAGAAAATAGGATAAAAACCATTTTTCTGACAGGGATCAATAAGGTGTCACATTATTATTATTATCATCAGCAGCTGGGTTATTATTTTCCGTTTTTTCATTTCCTGCACGGTGAGGTGAGGATATGAGACACAAATGATGAGTGTGGGGGGGGGGGTGAGTGTAAAACACCTGACCGAGCGGTTATGTTACCAGGGGCTCGGACGGCTCCAGCAGAAATAGATGGGTTAGGTTGTAAAGCTCAGTGATCCGTGCTCTGTATGTTTGACTCTGTCATATGTCTCATATCCCCCCGTCGCCTCGCAGGAGAGACGATGACTCTCACACTGTCACAGCCACTGGATTATACTTCACATTACATTTAGGGTTGGTATTTTCACGGGGGTTTGGCCCAGGATATGGAAACAGATGCGTGTTATGGACACACATAAAAAAACATACAAGACGCCCCATATTTCATGAATGATCTTGTCTTCGATATATATATATATGTATATATATATATATATGCACATTATATACCTTTTTCCTGAGTTCTGTCCTGATTAGATGGCTCTTCGATGCTGTTCCTGTTGCATTTATGGCCTGTTGTTGTTGTTGTTGTTGTTGTTGGTTGTTGTGCAGGCCTATGGCCTATCTGTGGGTCCTGAGCCACTCTTTGGGAGTCTTTCTGGTCTTAATCACTATAGTTTTAGGTTTTCTTTCAACACAACGTGACGTACATTGAAGCAAATCGTGATCATCCCATTTATGGGTGAATCGTCTATTGTCTCGTCTGGTTTGGAAAAAAACCAACACAGTGTTGCTATAAATGCAGCGGAAATGGGTCATCCTGGGTTGAAGAGGAGGTTGAGTGAAGAAGAAGAAAAAAAAAATGTGACACAGTTTGAATGCAACAGCCTACTTTCATTTAGTTTCACACACTTTTCCCCGATGTGAATTAATGACTTGCGTGTTATCTTAAAGCTGTAGTAATAAAAACTAACCTCTGTCAGGGACGACAGGAGTGTATAGGCGAGTTAAACCACAGTCAATCAAGACAGTCAGAGTAAGTTTGACCATTTACAGTCGCACTTGTGGAAACTACAAATAAACAAGACCAAAGAAAAAATTGAATATGTTGTAATATATTATCTTTAATATTAAACAAATCGACATTTTTAGATTATCAACGGTTATCGATGAGAAAGAACTACACTTAATACAGGAAGTGACCAAATGGGAAGTGACATCACTGTATAAATAGAAAAATATTTTAAATTTACTATTGTAAATTGTGATTTTGCCCATTTTTCCCAGAATACCTTTTAATATCTGGCAGTTATTTACATTTTACTGCTGTTCTATTGAGAAAAAAGACTGTAGTTGTACATGAACACCATATTTTGCATGTTACATTTGAAATGTGAACAGTATAACACATATTTAAAATTATTCCTTAAGAGGTTTGTGAATATTTTCAACGGATCCTTGTTCAGGGCAATGCCGACTATTATGATGGTAAATTTCAAGTCATTCCGAGATACTTTTTGTTTTTGAGACTAAAGTCAGCTCACTGTCAAAGTGCATCAGGGCAAATGCACCATTTCCTGTATTTCAAAAATTCATAAAAATTATTCCTTATGAGGTAGGCGAATATTTTCAACAGATCCTTGTTCAGGGCGATGCCAACTATTGCTGTGTAACATTTCAAGTCATTCCGAGATACTTTTGGTTTTTGAGAATAAAGTCAGCTCACAAATAAAACATATTTTAACATAAAAATGTTAATCAGGTTATTTTTATTTTTAAATTTTTTATGTTAACCGGGGGTTAACATAAAAAATAACAACTGATTTGAAGACAACACAGACGTTTTTTTTAATGTCATTATGATGCTACTACACTCTTGGCCAGGCCTCCCTTGCAAAACAGATCTGTTAATCTCAATGGGACCAGCCTGGTTTTAAATAAAGGTTAAATAAAAATAAAAATGTTCATGCAGCATCTTAGTAGAACAGCCAATCAGAGCGCGCGCTCTCTCTCTATCTGAACCATCTGCAATTGGTCAACGTCTCTTGTTATGGGCCAAATTTCGCCCCCAAGGCTGGAAAAACAAAGTCTTGAGGATTAATGACACCAGAAAGATGTTGCGTACTGTAGCTTTAAACCCATTTTTTAAGGTCAAAAATCACACAGGTTGGGAAACGCGGGAAAAAGCTTTGTGATCTGAGTCCCCTTGAATACTTTAAGGTATTATGATCCTGTCATTTTGAGAGAGAGAGAGAGCGAGAGCCGATTTTACATATCTCAAAATTTAGTGACGCAAATCCGTTAGCCTAATAGCATCTCGCACACCGAGTGAATTCCAATCGCCGTGACAACACAGTGGATCTGAGGAGCGCGGAACCGACAAAAAAAAAAAAACAAAGACCATGAAAGAGAGGAGAGACGGAGCGGCGGGGATGGAGTGGGAGGAGGAAGAAGAAAGTGAGAGCGGAAGAAAAAAAAGAAAGACAAGAGAGGAAGAGAGGGAACAGTTTGCCATGTTGGCCGCCCTCCCTCCCTCCCTCCCTCCCTCCTCCTCCTCATCCTCCTCCTCCTCCTCCGAGGTCTAGAGGACATGTTTAACATTCTACTCTGCTCCTCCTCCTCCTCTCATCCAGCCACAGCCTCAAGTCTCTGCTGCACTGTGGTTACTGATGGCCAGTGACGAGAGGGGAGGCACAGAAAAATCCCTTCATCATGACCGGCATAGCATCGTCGCTGCTGCATTGTTGCACTTACAGTTACAGTTTGAGTCCATAATTGTGTCATTTTTTGGGGTTTAAAGCTTTTTTTCAAAAAATGTCATTTTCTTCACCTCACAGTCAAAGTGCATCAGGGCAAATGTATTATTTCCTGAATTTCAAAAATTCCCAAAAATTATTCCTGGTTTGCAAATATTTTCAACAGTTCCTTGTTCAGGGCGATGCCTACTATTATGATGGTAAATTTCAAGTCATTCCAAGATACTTTTTGTTTTTGAGACTAAAGTCAGTTCACTGTCAAAGTGCATCAGGGCAAGTGGATCATTTCCTCAGTTTCAAAAATTCATAAAAAATATTCCTTAAGAGGTTTGCGATTATTTTCAACGGATCCTTGTTCAGGGCGATGTCGCCTATTGCTGTGGCAAATTTCAAGTCATTCCGAGATACTTTTTGTTTTGAAGAAGAGTCAGCTCATTTCCTGAATTTCAAAAATTAATTAAAATTATTCCTTAAGAGGTTTGCAAATATTTTCAACGGATCCTTGTTCAGGGCGATGTCGCCTATTGCTGTGGCAAATTTGAAGGCATTTCGATATACTTTTTGTTTTTGAGAAGAAAGTCAGTTCACTGTCAAAATGCATCAGGGCAAGTGGATAATTTCCTGAGTTTCAAAAATTCATAAAAAATATTCCTTGAGAGGTTTGCGAATATTTTCAACGGATCCTTTTTCAGGGCGATGTCTACTATTGCTGTGGCAAATTTCAAGTCATTCTGAGATACTTTTTTTTTTATGAAGAAAGTCCGCTCATTTACTGAATTTCAAAAATTCATTAAAATTATTCCCTAAGAGGTTTGTGAATATATTCAATGGATCCTTATTCAGGGCGATGCTGACTATTATGATGGTAAATTTCAAGGCATTTTGAGATACTTTTTGTTTTTGAGAAGAAAGTCAGTTCACTATCAAAGTGCATCAGGGCAAGTGGATAATTTCCTCAGTTTCAAAAATTCATAAAAAATATTCCTTAAGAGGTTTGCGAATATTTTCAACGGATCCTTGTTCAGGGCTATGTCGCCTATTGCTGTGGCAAATTTCAAGTGAATCTGAGATACTTTTTTTTTATGAAGAAAATCTGTCAAAGTGCATCAGGGCAAATGGATCATTTCATGAGTTTCAAAAATTCATAAAAAATATTCCTTAAGAGTTTTGCAAATATTTTCAACGGATCCTTGTTTAGGGCGATGCCGACTATTATGATGGTAAATTTCAAGTCATTCTGAGATACTTTTTGTTTTTAAAAAGAAAACCAGCTCACTGTCAAAGTGCATCAGGGCAAATGGATAATTTAAGCAATACAGTAAAACAATGATCTCCCATGCTACGCTAACGCCACAGAAAAAAAGGTTAATTTACCACTTACATCAAGCCTTATGTGTTATTTAGGCTAAAACCTCTTTCTCCTATTTTACGTCACTTTCTTTATTCACCTCTAACCCAACAATCCATCTTTCTTTGTCACAAGTTCCTTCTCTGTCCTCCCCTCGCCCCCTCCATGCCCGAGGGTGACCCAGGGTGTCCTGTTCTTCTTCTTCTTCTTCTTCTTCTCCGTGCTCTGGTTTTTTTGCGAGCTTTCCAGCCTGCATGAATGATTCCGCGTTACCTGCTGCAACCTGGCCTACTTTTTGGAAAAAAAAGTTCCCACCCCTGCTGTGCTCCAGCGCCACCAGCAAAGTCACAGTCAGACAGAATGAGCCGGTGAGCTGTTGAATTAGGGATGTGGAGGGAGGAAGAGAGGCAGATAAGTGCCCGGGGGGGGGGGAGATTTTTTTTCTCAAAGCTCTTCAGTCATTGACCGAACTGGGGTTCTTTCAGGTTGTATTCAGTGGGAAAACGACGTCGAGATTTCTCGCCAGAGGTGATCTCGTGTTTCCTGAGGCCACATCTGTTTGTCCACATCTTGAAGGTGTTTTTGGAGAGAATTTAAAAAAAATTTCTCCAAGTTAAGCTAGTTCCCCTGGTGTCCTAATGAACATGTCTGTGACATGCTTTGGTCAAAATACCGTAAGGACGAAGCACCACAGCAGTTCAATCACCCTGAACAAAACAGCCCCGTTCAGAACGCTCGGTTTAGTGGTATCTCTTTAGGTCCACCTTAAATGTCCACCTTAAAAAAAAAAAAGTAAAACAGGAAATGAAATCAGCCACAGAGGCTCCTGGGCGCTAACAGCAGTTAGCATTTTGGAAAAGTGATCATTTGCAGGCTCTAGCAGTCACATTGCCGTCATATATAACATGACAGATAAATCCTCCGAGGCTGGAAGTTTGTGTAGAACTCTGTGCTGCACTGTGGAGCCAAGAATAGAACTTTTTCGCCAACTTGGATTACGGACAAAGCGGGAGCTCCGGCGAGACTACGATTCCAGGAATTTAGTGCGTTGCGACGTCCCAATGAGTGCGGAAGTCAACGCCATCTCCTGTACTTAGACAAAAACAGTGCCATATGTAAGAATGTGGCCAAAAACGGTTACTACATTCAAATTCAAAAATGCCGAGGTCTTTTAGGTTTTCCGTTTTCTGACGTAACTGGCAACCCGTGGTTGCTCGGCAGCTGAGACTCTACTGACAATGCTTTGGTGGACGGCGGTAGGTGGCGCCACATGAAGCCAAAACATGATTTTAAAACATAAACATAATTTGCAGTCTGCAAAATATATATATATTTTTAATGCAAATATTTTGTCTGTACTGTTGTTGTTGGTGAGTTCAGTTTGTTATATGAACATTATTCCTGAGTCTCTGTGACAAATTAGGAGGATTTTATGACCGAGTCAGTCGTCGGACAATACGTACGTCGTCGTCATTAAGCCACAGATACAGTTTAAATAAGCAGATTAGTGCGGGGGATGAGCGCAGTGAAAGGAAAGAGGGTGAGACGGGCTAATTGCATGTGGATTTTTTTCCCAGTCCTCTGAGGGTTTTGTCTCCCACTGTTGCAGAGGTGAACTTCACTCTCTCCTCTGGTCTCCTGGGTGAGAGAGGAAGGTCTCGGGCTGGTCCCGCCTCTTCAGAAGCCAGTGTTAATGCGGGGGTTACGTCTCTCTGCCGCTTATTTTCAATTGATTTCTCATAAAATGTTGTGTTTTAAATGGTAATTGGCCTTTATTTTTACTAGTATTTCCACATTTTCCCACATTAATCATGTAATTGTACCTGCATTTAATTATACATTCAAAAATACGGTTCTATTGTGAAGAAAAAATGAAACAAATGGTGAAAAAAATAAATAAAGTGAGGAACATGAGGATGATGAGAGAGCAAAATTCTCTTCTTGGGATTATTTTATTTATTTTCCACTTTTATAGTTTTATTTTTAATTCAGAAATTAACATTATCGATAGAAGAATGTATGCATGTATAAATATAGAAGCAAATACAGAAACACACACAACACTAAATGTGTATATATATATATATGTGTATGTATATATATGTGTGTATATATATATATATGTGTATGTATATATATGTGTGTATATATATAAATATTTATATACATATATGTGTGTATGTATATATATATACATAAATGTGTATATATATATATGTATATATGTATATGTATATATATATGCATATATATATATACATATATATACACATACGTATATATATATTATTATATCTGAAATAGAACAGAAATGTGTTTATGTTCAGAGGTAACACACTACGGCTTTAGCACGCTAGGAGTTGCATTCATGGGACATTGTTTAATGCTGTTGTAAGTCATGTAGTTCTTAATAATCAAATCAATTTTAATACTTTATATGTAACTCATAGATATCACATAGATAAAATGGCATGTACCATCAGGCCAATTAACGTTTTTCTGGATCTAAACGTCATCGTCATCCGAAAAAATGGCCGATTTGGGCTCCAGTCTAAAACAAGGCCTAACTGATGCTGAGATACCACTGCAGCGAGCGTGGATTGAATGCATCCGCCATGCAGATGTGTCCGTACATATATTTAGGGACATCGGTCAGAGTTGGTGAAAGTTAGTGGAACCACAGCTGCTGCTGCAGATGCACAAGTTCATATACATGAAGCAGATTAAGCCGCTGCGGTTTAGCAGTTTAGCAGCAAAGTGCTTTAGTCCACGAGGTCCATCTTTACCTTCGTGTAAGTTAAAGTGAAAGGGCCAGCGGAGGCTGATTAGAATGCAGAGGAGGAAGGCTCTGCTGCAAATTGAAAACATATTGATTCTACTCATGCTCGGTGCGAGAGGGAAAGAAGTGGAAAGATGTGGGGGGGGGGGGGGGGGGGTGATGGAGAAAGAGGAGGATAAAATTTGGTGATAAAACGGGCCGGCGTACATGTATGAGTGCATTGTTTTCAACGTATTAAGACGGCATCCCGTGGGGTCGAGGAGCACAGCCGCGGTCGCCATAGCAACATGGGGGGGGGGGGGGTGGGCGGTCAGGTGGACAAGACAAGACAAGACAAGACAAGACGGGGGGGGGGCGCGTTACGGTCGTCGTCCAGCAAAGCGGCGGGGGGGGGGGGGGGGGGCCACGGGGATGCCGATGAGAGAGGACATCGCACAACATGTACAGATGTGCTGACTGCACAGTTTCCATGGGAACCAGCATCCACCCCCCCCCCCCACACACACACACACACATACCCACCCACCACCATCACTACCACCACCACCTCCTCTCATCCTTCCTCATTGCTGTTTGCAATGGAAGCTAATATGTGTGTTGCCGTGTCCTCATGTGGGCCCTGTGCCGAGCTCACGCATCAGCACGTGTCCTGTGTGTGTGTGTGTGTGTGAGAATTTGTGTGAATGTGTGTGTGTGTGTGTGTGTTATGCAGATCAGTATGGGCGACATGCTTTGTCTCATTCTTTAATCAAGCGGGTGAGGGCGAAGAGAAGGAGGGAGGGTTGCTCGATGTTATCAAACAGAGTGGCTTTCTGTCTTGTGCATGGAAATAACACACACACACACACACACACACACACACACATGGGTTTGTACAGCTATTCTAGTGAGGACTGTGCATTGACTTCCATTCCTTTAGACAGCCCAAAACAAAGGCTTTATCCCTAACCTTTAACCTAAACCTAAATCATGACCTCCTGAAGCCTCTTAAAGTTGCACGGATCGAGCAAAAATGTCCTCACAAGGTGATAATGTCCTCACAAAGATGGGTTTGTTTGACAGGTGTCGCACACACACACACACACACACACACACACGAGGCATCATATTTGGGCAGCGAGTCACAGACATTGCTGCTTCCCTTTTGTTAGAAACTGATTTATATTGTGTGTGTGTGTGTGTGTGTGTTACAATCATAAAAGCCATATTCCTGTGTTGTCTCTTGTGCAAAAGCTGCCATCATATGGTGACTCAATGCCACTGCAAGTGTTGTATTGAATAAAAATAATGATTGACATATTTTATTATTATTATTTTTTATATATATATATATATATATATATATATATATTATAATTGTATTTGACTTGACCTCTGTGCAAACACTGACCTTGTAAGGGACCAGTAGTCCTTATGGAGACCAAAACCTGGTCCCAATGAGGCAGAATTACATTTCAAAATGAATGGAAGTCAATTTAGACCTGAGGAGACAGAGACACTGTGACACTGGCCTGAATTGTCCCTCAATGTGATGCTGCACTAAGGCCTAGAGCGCCCTCTACTGGACAGTTACTGTATTGCTATGGCTTCATTTGTGTTCATTGTTCACAAATACTATTATTATTATTATTATTGTGATAATATATCACAATATATTATTATTATTATTATTATATAATAACAATAATAATAATAATAATAATAATAATAATAATAATAATAATAATATAATAATATGAATAATGATAATTAATTAATTCATGCAAATACGAGGATAAATAAATCATATTTTGGCTGAAAATCGTCCGGGATCCCTGTTGCTGATTTTGCGACACTTGCCCAAACACACCGCCGTCACGCTTTGCGGCAGTGGGTCTCAGAGAGGCAGGCAGCTCAGCTGTCAGAAGGTAACGCTTTTTTTTAACCGAATTAACTCTATAAAAGGCGCTCACTCTGTCTGTTTTTATCCGACATTGACTTACATATGAACACATTATAGACTCCGTGTCACTGTAGTGACCTTTAAATGTTGTTCTTTTGTTCAAATTCGCTCGAGTTTTAGCTCCCGTCCCGACGAACACAAGCTAACGCTACTGCTAGCTAAACACATGTCGACTAACTTGCAGCTCTCTGCCTGGCTAAAAAACTTACTTTACTAGCACTAGTTTATTAATGAGTTTAAAACAGAAAACGGTAAATAAATGACGGGTTGCACACGTAAACGTTGTGTGTGTAGTGGTCGTAAACACATTGTTTCTCTGTGGGTCAAAAATATTAATCAGAGAAACCAACCAAAAACATCTGAAAACACATGAAATGAAATATATACCCTTAATAAATTAAAAAAATACCAGTGTTTCAAAGTCAAATACACATATATTTAACTCAAGCACTTCCAAAAAATAAATAAATACAAGAAGTAAATGCTAAATTTTAGCAATTCTATTTATGGATGATTCTCTGTCAGAATCGGCACAAATGCACTTGTTTTTGGGCTCACATCTCACATCATTGAGTCTGTTGGAATCAGGACTCATTCATTCCACGTTTTTGTTGTTTTTATGAAACATGCATTTGCAGCTAACCGTCATTTTATGTTTGACCCGCATAGGAAATGCGCATTGGACTGCCCAGTGCAGAGACACTGCGAGGTGGATCCTTAAAAACGTTAGTTTTGGTGAGTGTGCAGAGCACGCTTGTTATCGGTTTCGCTCGAGGGGGTGGGGATGGCTTGTTTTGTGTTTGCTGCTCTCCGTGCCGTGTTGTAATGTTTATTTTTTCCTTTACGCTCTGTGATGGATTTTTCTTCTTCTTCCCAAAGACGGCACTCCTGAGTGTGTTTATGTTCCAGCTGCTGAGGACTGTCGGACTGCGGGCGTTCTCCATGGCATCCGAGACGTACACGTCGGGCACGCTCTCCGCCGCCTTCGTGACCTGTCCGAACGACACGGTCGCTAAGGACTTGGCCAGGTGATGTCATCAGAGACGTCTCAATTGTCTTTAGGGAACAGCAAGAGCTAGTTATCTAGTTAGTAGGATTTAAAATACATGGTTATATCGACTGCAATTGCACTGAATTATGATGTCTCAACAGGGGGATCGTGGAACGGAAACTGGCCGCCTGCGTCAACATCGTCCCCGCAATCACATCTATGTGAGTTTTGATTCAGCGCCACGTTAGATTTGTGTTTTTTTTGAGAAATAGATGAACGATTCTGTCCGGGTAATATTGGTAGATGATTGAATTTGTGTCCTTTCCCTTTTAGATATGAATGGCAGGGGAAGATTGAGGAGGACAGTGAGGTGCTGCTGGTGAGCTGAGCTGCTGTTTAATGGCTGTAGTAGTGCTGTTTGTGGGCTATAAGTTGTACCGTGGTGGTGCAATTGTGACTTGGAATAAAACAAATAAAGACGGACGAGCCCAGATTTCATTAACAATCATCAAATGCTGTAGTAGTGTGAAAAATCTGCACAACGATGCGTTACGTAACTGTGAGGAAATACATAAAACAGTCGTGCTTTATAAAATGTCGTTAAAATGCAGTTGTTGACCTCGTGTTTCCCTCTGCAGATGATCAAAACGAGAAGTTCCAAAGTGCCAGCGCTGGCCGAATACGTGCGGTAAGTCTCGTTTGTACGTAAACAGACAAAGAGGAACAAAAGAAAAACACCGCGATCACAGTTTGCAGCCTCAGACTGGCTGCTCCGTTGTTGTTTTCCAATTCATAACATGTTTCTTGGCCATTTTATAATACATTTCTGACACGTTGCACCTTTTAAAAATGTAAATTAACACGACGCACAGTGTCTGAAACTTGTAATATTTATTGTACAATCACACACACAATTAAATAAATATATATAAATAAATAAAATACTGGATTGGCCTGTGTGTACGGACGTCGCGCTGCTGCTGCTCGTTCACGTCATCTTTGTCAGGAACAATGCACATTCTATCCGTCACCTGCTGCAGTGACTCATGCAAGTCCACGAGTGGAGGATTTAATTACGTACGCATGTGAATCACTCTCTGGAGTCCGAGCACTCGTCTGATCTGACTCGCATCTGCTCGTTTTTTGTCCCCTTTCAGCTCGAATCATCCCTACGAGGTGGCCGAGGTCATCAGCCTGCCCATCGAACAGGGCAACCCTCCCTACCTCAAGTGGGTGGCAGGGATCGTACCCGAGTAGGACTGGACAGACGAAGGAGAGGATGTTGAAAAAAAATGTCCTTCAGACAATTCCTTTCAAAAACAGCCCCCTTACACGATCCGTACCACTAGAGGGCAGCCTCAGCTTGTGTGAAAGTGTTCCTCGGTTCAATGTCATTTCTCTTTTTCTTTGGAAAATAAAAAAAAATGAATGATTATTTTTCATTCGTTTCCTTTTTTTTTTGGTGAACAATATACAGTCGAGAGGTCATCAAAGACAAAATTGGCACAATAGCACAAGATACCAGGCTGTTCTGTACAATATTAATAAACACTGTAAACATGTATTTCGCCCTCTCTGCCACATCGCTGCTCTTCTCCGTAGTACGTCATCAAAGCACTGGACATTTTTGGGACTTGAAACAACAAACTGCCCTTCTGTTGGCCGTTTAGCGTCCGTCAATCGACTTTAAATAAGACATTAAATACAGCGATCACACAGAATACACTAGAAACAAAAGTCTCCAAGGAAAAAACTAAAATGCTACACAGGTTCATAATTTACATAGTTTTTGAGCGCTTGAATGAAATCTTGGTCATAGCCTAAAAAAAACATATTGTTTTTTCTTTTCTGCGAGATATATCATTATATATATATATTTTCTCTCATATCTATTTGTGAATTTACAGTCGAACTCGAGCATAACGTGGTTTCTCCTTAGAGCATTTGTCGCAATTCCTGCATAATATGTCAAAGGCAAAGTGTTTGCGATGTTTAAAAAGGACTTAAAGGTCGTCCTTTTAGGTTAATGTATACATTTTTGCACCGAGGACAAATCATCGCCACTTTACACACTTGATAGTATTCACATCTTGGGTAAATCACTTCAGGTCCACGGGGAACCTGTTCTCGTGTGTTACAGGTAACTGATTTCCAGCACAGAGTTTTTGTCCGGCAGGTCCTCGGGTTCTGACCTGCTGTTTCTAATTTGACTGACCGCCGCGCTCGTCGTCTCGGTCGTTTCACCGCGCTGAACAGGGTCCGCCCGCGTCCTGTCCGTCGCTTCGCTGCGCTGTCCGTCTTCTGACTTCCTCTCTTCCCCCGCGTCCTTCTCGCCGTCGCCGCCTCCCCCGTCGTTCTCGTTGCTGGCGTCTTCGCTCCTCAGCGTCTGCAGCGCCACGCCGCCCCACTCCTCCGTGGGGCGCTGCACCTCGGTGCCGCCGGCCCTGTCGTTGCTCTTCACCCTGCGCGAGGTGCGGCACAGCGCCTTCCTGAAGCCCCGCTTGAAGTTGTCGGACAGGAAGCCGTACAGGATGGGGTTGGCGCAGCTGTTCGCGTACGAGAGCACCACGACGAAAAAGTAGAGCCCCCTGAAGTCGCCCGGCAGCACCACGAGGAGGTTGATGATGTTCAGGGCGTAAAACGGTAGCCAACAGAGGACGAACACCGCCACCACCACCACGACCATCCTTGTGATTTTACGCTCCGACTTCCTGCGTCGGGAGGACGTGGCCTGCGCCCGCTTTCCGACACTTCGAACCTTTGAAGGGGAAGAAGCAAAAGGTTAGCTAGCTAAAAGTTAGGTGACAGATGGTTCACTAACAGAGCTTGTTTACAAATACTAGAGTAGAAAATACAAAGTAGAGAATCTACATTTTTGGATCATCCCCTCCCCTCGCACCTCTCAATGTTAGCAAATCCAAAGATTTATCGTAGTGCTGGGAACGATAACGGCGTTTCCGGAGTTATCGCTAACGGATGACGCCAGCCCGGAAAAAGACGTCATGTTTACGTGACTCCCCATTGTTAAAATTAGTCTCTTAAGTAACACAGCTTTTCATGCCGCGGCACCAGAGTCCAGGCACTGTTTACCGGTTAGCTCCGTTAGCTGCGTTAGCTCCTTTAGCGCCGTTAGCGTGCCTACAGCCAAACTGCAAATAACCAGCGTACCTGTGTACTGCATATGTTTGCCTCTGTTTTTAGCATTTAGCGTTACTTTAGAGACTCATTTTAACAATCGGGAGTCACGTAAACATGACGACACGTACGTCTTTTTCTAGTCAGTCGTCACGGAAGCGCATCATGCGTTAACGGTAGTAATTTATAGTAATGTTCGCGTTTTACCTTGATGACGATCAGCAGGTAGCACAAACAGATGACCAGCAGGGGGCAGAAGAAGCCAACGGTGCACGTGTACACGATGAAAGACGTCTTCCACACTTCGGCGGGCTCGGGCCACACGATGCTGCAGTTCCCGTCGTCCTTCAGCACGTCGGCGAACACCACCACGGGCAGCACTACCACGATGGACACCGCCCAAACGGTGGCGCTGATAGCCTTGGCCACGTGGGGGCGCCGCCACCAGGAGGAGCGGATGGGGTGCACCACGGCCAGGTAGCGGTCGACCGACATTACGGTGAGGCAGAAGATGCTGGTGAACTGGTTGATGGCGTCCACCGTCATGACGACGCGGCACATGAGAGAACCGAAGGGCCAGGACAGCAGAGCGTTCTGCACGGCCAAGAAGGGCAGACCTAGCATGAAGAGCTCGTCAGCGATGGCCAAATTGAGAATGTAGATGTTGGTGACGGATTCGTTCCTGGTGTAGTTGACGACGACGTGGATGACAAGCGTGTTTCCCAACAGGCCAACGACACACACTATCCCGTAGATGAGCGGGATGAAGATGCCGGCCCAACCTGGAAGGGATTCGGGTTGGGTGCAGTTCTGACAGGTGTTGAAAGGGAACGCGCCATCGGTTGGGCTCAAGCCGAACAGCGGTTCTGACGGAGTGGAGAGGAGCAGGAAGTGGGAGTAGGGCGGAACTGAGTTGTTGCTCCACGTAGCTGCAGGGGTTTCCTGGGAGAGCAGGGAAACCTGGGTGGCTTGGATGATCTCCATGTAGACGTTAAGGAGTACGAGGCAACAGCAGTTGTTAAGATCCCATCAGTGATACGCTGACATCCCTGAAAGGCAAAGCAAAAGTTAGCTCAGATGAGCTTAGAGAGTAGCATGAGATACAGAAATCTCTCCAACTCTGAATCCTCCACCCATACCGACCAACATTTAGATTTTTCGGACCCTTTCTTTCTTTTCTTAGGTGTTGCTAAAGCTAAAAATGCGATCTTTCCACTGAAAGGACATGCAGTACTTGGTAGAAACAGCCAATTTAAGTGTCCTCTCTCTGTCCTGTGATTGGTCAAAGTCTCCCGTCTTGGGCTACATTGTACCCAAGGCTGGAAACAGCATCTTGAGACGGTTGGCACTATGTCAGATCACTTAATTCGCATTATAATGAAAGGTTATTGTGGAATTACTGATCACCGTCCACGATCAAGGGTTAAGCTGACCCTGCAGCTTTATATCTGCTTTGCTACATTCGAGACTTTATGCTAAGCTAGGCTAATTTACAAGATTTTGGTCCACTCTCCGACCAAGTGTGGCTTGTAGAATACTTAAGTGCTAATCAACGTAACAACCGCCCTTCCTTCCGTGACAACAAAACAAGGCCGCGTCGGAAGAAAAACACAACACATTTAGCTCCATTAGTCCAGAGACTTGTTTATGAAGCCATACTGGTTTCTTAATGACCACCAGGTTGCATGAAAGCACACCTTCATCTGTCACAGCGACGGCTAGTAATTGGTGCTCTGTTTGCTACAAAATGAACTGACCTATGGGAGGAAAAAAATAAAAATATGGTCTCCACAACCTTGACTTCACAGCATTAATGAGCGAGTGAGAATAATTCACAGTGTTGCAGGGCACGGGAGGGAAATACGGTTAGAATGATCGCTGATAAATAAGGGAAATGCTGTGAGCTCTGCGTGTTCAGGGATGTTTTCCTCTTATAATTCTCTTTTTTAGATTTAATAATGCAATAAAATCGCAAATTGAAGGGGCCACTTGAGGGTGATCTCATCTCAACATACTGTATGTTTGAAAGGGTCGTAGCCTACACATGAATATTTCCGTCACATCGGCCGCGAGAAACACAAACGTATCTTGGGTCGAGCTCTCATTAGCGATTAGCTCTCAGCATAGCAACATGTGATTACACATTCAACAGCACGGTATGTGTACAACTGATTTACTGCGAAACAAATACCGCAGGAGTGTTATTAATGGTAATAAAGGAGCAGTGTTTGTGTTGTGGAACCCTTCTTGAAATCCTGAACTCCAAGGCCTAGATCAGGGGTGTACTTTTGACACCGCCTCCTTGTAGAATGACTTCCATCTCCACCTGACTGAGGATCTGGATCCTCCCAAGTATTCAGCCGACGAAGGAGATGATTTGAGAGGCTTCAGACCCTCACTCAGGAGGATCCAGGCCCTCATTCAAGAGGAGATGACTTGAGAGGATCCAGACCCTCACTCAGGAGGAGATGACTTAAGAGGATCCAGACCCTCACTAAGGAGGAGATCACTTGGGAGGATCCAGACCCTCACTTAGGAGGAGATTACTTAAGAGGATCCAGACCCTCACTAAGGAGGAGATGACTTGAGAGGATCCAGACCCTCACTCAGGAGGAGATAACTTGAGAGGATCCAGACCTTCACTCGGGAGTAGATGACTTGAGAGGATCCAGACCCTCACTTGGGAGGAGATCACTTGAGAGGATCCAGACCCTCACTTGGGAGGAGATCACTTGAGAGGATCCAGACCCTCACTTGGGAGGAGATCACTTGAGAGGATCCAGACCCTCACTTGGGAGGAGATCACTTGAGAGGATCCAGACCCTCACTTTGGAGGAGATGAATTGAGAGGATCCAGACCTTCACTCAGGAGGAGATGACTTGAGAGGATCCAGACCTTCACTCGGGAGTAGATGACTTGAGAGGATCCAGACCCTCACTTGGGAGGAGATGACTTGAGAGGATCCAGACCTTCACTCAGGAGGAGATGACTTGAGAGGATCCAGACCCTCACTTGGGAGGAGATCACTTGAGAGGATCCAGACCCTCACTTTGGAGGAGATGACTTGAGAGGATCCAGACCTTCACTCAGGAGGAGATGACTTGAGAGGATCCAGACCCTCACTTGGGAGGAGATCACTTGAGAGGATCCAGACCCTCACTCAGGAGGACTTGAGAGGATCCAGACCCTCACTCAGGGGGAGATGACTTGAGAGGATCCAGACCCTCACTCAGGAGGACTTGAGAGGATCCAGACCCTCACTCAGGAGGAGGTCATTTTGTGTTTTCCTTTTTCTCAAAGTTCCTTCATCACCTGCCACTGACCCCTAAACCCGCTTCAGCATTTCCCTCCAGATTTAATCCTGTGAAGAATCCACGTCTCGGTAACAATTTCGACTTTATTTGCACTGCTTCCTGTCTGAGTCTGCTTTTGTCTCCTGAGTTTGCACTGCCGGATTTAAAAAGTCAATATCAATTGCAAAATGCAAACAAAGACAAAAAAACGACGGCGTAAACGGTGGAAAGCTGTGAGACGAGCACAGTCGCTTCATTTTCATACCGATTCAGAAGCTTTTATCAATGAATTTCACTCTAAATACCCAACATTTTCTGTCTTTGGCGACCCATATCTTACGATTGTATACATTTATCCACCCTCAAGCCTAGTGTTATATTTGTTGCTAGAAAACCAAGCTGTGGATCAGACTATTTTTCCAGGTTTATCACGTGGATACGGTTTAATTAGCGCTTAAGCTACGTCCCTATTTAATTACCCGGATCCACGCAACAGCTGGTATCAGCTTGGAGGCGAAGTTTGACATATGGATGGTGGACATACACGGTGAAATGGAGTGTACCACACGTGTATAAAACAAAAAACACTCCCGTGACACACACACACCCTAATCTCTGACACACACTATAAGAGCAGACGGACCGTATTTCTTCCCAAAAGGCATCACCTCTTTTGTCAGGCATTCTTTGCCCATGGTCTTGCCAACAAGAGATGTTGCCATGGAGATGCCTGATCAAAACAAGCCCCCCCCCCCCCCCACCAAAAAAAGGCTGCTGCACAAGAAGCAAATGAAAGAGATAAACAAGAGTTCCAAATGAATGCTGATTGAAGAGCCCAGTGCTCTTTACATTCACATACAAAGGCAACAATGATCTATACAGAGCATTGTGCCTGATTGGATAGGTGTCTGTGTGTGTGTGTGTGTGGGTGTCTGCCATATGTGCTATATCTGCTAGATGCAGATATATGTTAAGATATAGGTTGATGCCACCAGTTTTTGGGGTGTTTTTTCACCCTCAAAGGAACATTTACTACCAGAGTCTACATCGGGCTGAACCAAATTTGGCCCTTCAAAGGGGTTTACTTGGCCTAAAAACAAGAACGTCTGTAATAAGCATAATAAACGGTGCAATTGATCATTTTGTGCTTCTTTAAATCACACTCCAAAATTGTCCTTCTACAAGGGTTGAGGTTCTACCTGGAACCATTTGCTTCTGAAAAACCCTTTCTTTGGGAAAGGGTTTTTCAAGGGTTCTTGGTAACACTAATGGTTCCAGTAAGAACCATTTTGATCCAGAGAACCCTTTAAAACCCCTTTCCTGAATAAAGGGTTTTAAAAGGGTTCCAGGTGGAACCCTCCAAAAGGGTTCTTGGCAACTTTTATAAAAAGGTTCAACCTTGAGCCAAAAATGGTTCTCCTTTGAGGACAGGCCAAAGAACCTTATATGGTTCTACTTAGCACGTTTATTTATAAGAGTTTACACACTTAGAAATAAGGGTTCCAAAAGGGTCCTTCTGCAAGGGCTGAGGTTCTACCTGGAACCATTTGCTTCTGAAAAACCCTTTCCCAAAGACAGGGTTTTTCAAGGGTTCTTGGTAACTCATGGTTCCAGTAAGAACCATTTTGATGCAGAGAACCCTTTAAAACCCCTTTCCTGAATAAAGGGTTCTTGGGAACCTTTATAAAAAGGTTCTACATGGAGCCAAAAAGGGTTCTCCTTTGAGGACAAGCTGGAGAACCTTATATGGTTCAACTTAGCACTTTTATTTCTAAAAAAAGCAGACTTTTTGCCTTCATTTCAGCTCTACAAGGGGAAAAAAAGTTGGGCAACTTTGATCTAGATCAGGTTGTTGATCTACATAGAACCTCCAATCCGGTCCAATCCAGGCCCCAGGATGTATTTGAATTACATTTCCAGTTTCAGATACGTGTGGCTAAATGTGTTGTGCCTTTGTAAATGGTTAACTTAGAGATAGTATTGTTGAAATTGCACTTGTTTTTCCTCAATAAATGCCAGGTTGTTTTTGTAAAAAGTCACTCAATTTAATGTAAAACAAAGGGGAAACGTTTTTGAGTGCTTGCTGTTCATTGGTTATTATGCTAATTTGACCGGTCTGGCCCACTTGAGATCAAATTGTGCTGTAATGTGGTCGTTGGACTCCCCTGATCCCAACTCTCCATAATCACTGTTTTGGAGCGCTTGTATAATGTGGAACAGCCTGTCCACCGAGACCCCTGCTCCTCCAAAGGTTCTGAGTCCTTTCAATCATTTCAAACGGGTCATTCCGACCTCTAGCGTCAACAAGGCATTTTTTTTTACCCAGAGAACTAGCACTCACTGGTTATTTATCCCTCCCCCCCCCACTAGAGATGGCTGTGCATGGAAATACCAGTAGACCATCAGTTTCCTGAAATAATCAGACCATGACACAATGAAAGTCACTTAAATCACCTTCGCTTCCGAGGCTCAGCTTGAGCTCCGGCAGCAGGTTATCTTGACCTGCTGCTGCCACGTTGACTGCGTCTTAACACAGTCATTACCGAACATGCGTCTAAGCTAAACGGCTCGCCTTAAAAAAACAAGATAAATTACTATTTTATTATAGAATAAGATGCTTGGATTTGATTGGGTGAAATAAATCATTTCATAAAGAAGTATATATACGCTGTTGAACCTGGCCACAAGCACGGAAGGCAAACCATAATAAAATTAACCTACTGATTTTTCCTATGTGATTAAAATGTAAGAGCGAAAGCAGCTTCTTATTGCACTTTCTCTTATTTGAATGGAAAGATGACAGCTAAAAACTTCACATGCTGAAAAAATTGCATGTTACAGTATTACGAACATACATATATTACATATATTTACAGTATTACGAACATATGCCGAATAGTATGATGGTAAATTTCAAGTCATTCCGAGATACTTTTTGTTTTTGAGACTGAAGTCAGTTCACTGTCAAAGTGTATCAGGGCAAATGGATAATTTCCTGATATTCAAAAATTCATAAAAAATATTCCTTAAGCGGTTTGCGAATATTTTCAACGGATCCTTGTTCAGTGTGATGCCAACTATTATGACGGTAAATTTCAAGTCATTCCGAGATACTTTTTGTTTTTGAGACTGAAGTCAGTTCACTGTCAAAGTGCATCAGGGCAGATGGAAAATTTCCTGATATTCAAAAATTCATAAAAAATATTCCTTAAGAGTTTTGCGAATATTTTCAATGAATCCTTGTTCAGGGCGATGCCGACTATTATGATGGTAAATTTCAAGTCATTCCGAGACACTCTTTGTTTTTGAGAAGAAAGTCAGTTCACTGTCAAAGTGCATCAGGGCAAATGGATCATTTCCTGAATTTAAAAAATTCATAAAAAATATTCCTTAAGGGGTTTGCAAATATTTTCAACGGATCCTTGTTCAGGGCGATGCCGACTATTATGGTGGTAAATTTCAAGTCATACCGAGATACTTTTTGTTTTTGAGAAGAAAGTCAGGTCACTGTCAAAGTGCATCAGGGCAAATGGATCATTTCCTGAATTTCAAAAATTCATAAAAAATATTCCTTAAGAGGTTTGCGAATATTTTCAACGGATCCTTGTTCAGGGCGATGCCGACTATTATGATGGTAAATTTCAAGTCATTCGGAGATTATTTATTTTTTTGATGATGTCGTAAACGGCGCCATATGGATACAACCATAACATAATTGCGGTCAACACCTCCGACACCTCCGGGGCAAAGAGACGGCAAACACATTACGTCCTTTTTATATAACCGTACCATTCAGGCTTGATTGATTTTCTGAAAGCACCACCGCGACAGACAGACGGTCCGTTGATAAGTCTTCATGGTCACGTTTCCTCCTACAGTATATGCCCCCCCCCCCCCCCCCCAACCACACACACACGCACACACTATTGATGCCTGTATAATTACTGAATAACTGCTTGTGCCAAAGGTCAGTGACAGAGAACAAACCCGCTGATGTGACGCGGAGGCTACAGAGCGACCATTAAAAAACGCGCCGTATTTATCCGCTGAAATGATTTTTCCGGCAGAGCATAACCATTATCACCGCCGGTGAGTGCATCTCTGGGGTTTATTGCACACGTTAATTAAACGCTGGTCCCCATTCAGTGCCTGCAAGGAGACATTTTTGTTCAATTCACAGATCTGCCCATTATCACTGAGACAGGAGGACGTCAGTGTTAGGATCTGCGTGAAACGCCGTCTGTTTTCCCTTGTGGGTGTGTTTGTTCGTCTTTTGCCCCTGCAAACCGGCTAGAGAAACCCCCTTTACCTGGTTTCCCTCCAACTCACCTGCCACACATTACTCTGATTACCACTCGCTCCTTTTTTTTTTTGGTTTTACTGTTAAGTTTTGTGTCTGCGCGTGGGGTTCTGCTAACGCCTAGCGACATTTTAGCATTTACGTTGGCGTTTACATTCTAACTTTACACGTTTTACACAATGATAGCACCATATACACATACAACAGAGTGTTAGGATCTGCATAAAACGGTCTGTTTTCCCTTGTGGGTGTGTCAGTTTTTTTTCCTTTGCCCCTGCAAACTGGCCAGAGAAACCCCCTTTACCTGGTTTCCCTCCAACTCACCTGCTGCACATTACTCTGATTACCACTCGCTCCTGTTTAAAAGCCTGGATCAGCTCATCGGTGTTTCGGCCAGACTGCTTTTTGTCTTCCTACTGCTAACACTCAGCCTTCTTAGCTTTTGATCTCAGCCACAGAAAATGTTTTGGATTTTACTTTTAAGTTTTGTGTCTGCATGTGGGGTCCTGCTAACGCCTAGCGACATCTTAGCATTTACGTTGGCTTTTCCAACCCTAACTTTACACGTTTTAAACAATGATAGATCTTCGTGTTTCGCTTAAACCACCCACAGAGAGCTATCGGCCATCCCTAAAAGAAGCTAGCTTAGCATCGTCTTAGCAATCAGCAGTGAGGAACTGATGGAGGCTTAAATACTATAACAGCACCAATAAAATAAGAAGCATTACATCCAATAAATTCAATTAATGAAACTCTAAAATGTTTATATATTACATTAGTTGGGGATTCTGGGAATTTAAATGTCCAATTTATCCCATTTCCTTGCAAACCTCGAGCACCAGTCGCGCTTACAGTTTGGTCCCTTGAGCATTTTGAAATGTACGATCCACATTTTCTGGTTTGCCTTTGTTTTCTTTTACATCAAACAGTATTTTATATTGTTAGTCATCTGTCTTCTTTATTTGCATCATGTTGTTGTTGTTTTATGCCCGTGGGCACCAGAGGTTAATTAGCAAATGGCTATAATCGAGCATATTTACACGAAGCTATGAGAAATATCTCAATTAAATGAATGCGACCTTTTCTCTGTTTATGCCTGAACGAGGACTACTGGAAGAGACCAAAAGACAAATTTTTTTTAAAAAGGTCCAGTGTGTGATAATGAGCGACATCTAGTGGTTAAACTGCAGATTGCAACAAACAAATTACCTGCTTTCCTGATTAAAAAAAAAAATCTTCGTAGTAGGCGGCTCTTTATAGAAGGATAAGAACTCGGGATAAAGTGCTTAAAATGTGCTATGAATACAGAAATTGTGAATAAGTCGGCTAAATCAATAATTGGATGACTAAAAATTGTGCGAGGCTGTTCCACAAAGGTGGGGCTATAATATTGTAATGATGCCTGGGCCACAATTTATTAAACAAAGCTATTAACCTTTACAACGTGCAGCGTCTGACTTGACGGACTATCGCACAAAGATCTCATTAATGTCATTTGCGACTGCGATATTGATGACACCTCAAAAGGTAGAGCCAATAACATTTGCTAATGAGGAGAAATGAGGAAACTGGATTCTGGTTTTCCTTTTTTTAGAAAGAGGAAGCTGTTTTTTGTAGATGTACGTGGAGCACAATATATCGTATATCATGAAAATAAAGTTGACACCTTTTGAGTCCTAGTGACAAAAATGTCACAAAAGCCAAACAACCATTGAGATTGGGACAGAAATTGCGGGGAAAACCCCCCCCCTGATATTAGCAGGTTGAGTTGCTCTGTAACACCACATGACCACAAATTTGACCCAACAGGAAGTCGGCCATTTTTTTAATTTTGCCGCCATTTTACCACGGAACAGGAAGTGCCCTGTAACTTTGCCGTCAATTGACCGATCTGCGCCAAACTTGATATGTGACACCAGGCACTTGCCCCTAAAACATAAACGAGGTATCAATTTGTACGAAAAAGTAAAAAAAGTGAAAAAAAAAGAAAATCGTAAGTTTTCGCGGATTCAAAAGGGGGCGTGGCCACGGCAACCGTCGGAACTTGGCCATACATTGACCGACCGCCTCAAAACTTCACTCAAGCATGAAACAAGAGACCGACCCGTCTGATCGTGTCTCCGAACACAAACGTCACGCAAACAGGAAGTCGGCCGTTTTGAATTTAGCCACCACGAAACAGGAAGTGCCCTGCGACTTTGGCCGTACATTGACCAATGTGTTCGAAACTTCTCGTGTGACATCGCGGACCCGCCCTGAACACACATCTGCAATAGGAACGTGGTTGACACCCCCACGCAAGTTGGGCGCCCCCTTTCACGACTGCGAGTACGAGCTGTGCTAGTTTGATTTTATCGCTGTTGACTGATTACCATATTGTTTACCAAACCATGTGTTTACCTTCTATTTGTCACTCATTGTGCGATTTGTAGTGCTTTTACAGAGACATTAAAGCTAATTAGGTGCGCGCGTCGTTACTCAGATGATTGACGTGCTTTTAATTGTTATCGGGTTAATAGAGATCACAGTGCAAGCGTGGGCTTTCGGATGAGCGACGGATAAAAGCGGTTCTGGATTCACAGGGAACAATTCATACGAACGCGAAGGATCTATTCTCGAGTTTGCCTTTTGCGGTCCACGTCGTCCGCTTTGAGCGATTTGAGACGTGAGGTGAAAAAGTAGCTCTTATTGCGAACACTCCGGAGGTCACCACCACGCAAAGCAAATAAGGCGGGGAAAAAAATAAACAAATCACGTTTCGCAGGAGCTCAAGACTGATTAAGAGTAGCCGAACTCCCCCAAGGCCCCGTTCACAATTCACACCCTGAGAGAGATGCACCATCAGCTAATTGGTGATCCATCAATCCACCACCACCACCACCACCCACACCCCGAGGGAACTGATGTCTTTTTCAATTAACAGATTTGCGGGGTTGGAGTTGGGAGAGTTTTACGGGGGCACGGCCGAAAAAAAACATCACTGCCTCCACGCTTTTCATTAGCCCACGTTTAATGAATTTTTCTACGCGCTGCTAAAACAAACTCCCGGCACATACGTGGATGCGACAGATTGTCCAGTATCCACAGAACGGGGGAATGTGTCATGCCGCGTTTTGTGTTTGTGTTTGTGTTGTGTTGACAGACGACTGTAACCGCACGGCATTAGTTCCAATTAACTTCCCACACTGTGTGCTGGAACACATGTGCGCGCGCCATACAAATGCAGGTAATTACGGGGCCCAATTTGCCCAGATGAAACACACAAAAGAATACGCTGAAAGCCGCGTTAGAACAGATGTTAATCACTTAGCTCCGGCGCACAGCTTGCGCTTCTGCAAGCGCACAGAGACTAAGAGGTAGCAACAAATTATAAAGAGAATGGTTACCAATATTTGTGCGTTTTTTAACCCCCCAAAAACTCGCTGTTTCCTTGTGTTTCATCATCATAAAATGGAACAAAAACGAGTTGTGACACACTTTGTTTTGCCAGATATTGCATTTCCCACCAATGTCATTTGGAGTCAACACGGATAAAACATTTAAACCCAGGATTTATCAGGTTTTGTGAAACAGCGGGAACCGTGTTGCCTTTCTTTCTTTCTTTCCATCTCCTCTTTATTACACATATATTTTTTTAGTACTTTTTTCCTCCTCTCATCTCATTTGTATGTGTAACCTCATATATTTGCTGCTGCTTTTGACTCCCCCCCCACTTCCTACAATATACTCTTCAATTGAATTGATATTCAGATTTCCCCTGAAGGATTGTCTCACCTCAGAGCGGGTGCTCAGATATGGACGGACATGCTGTCGTGGATCAAAACTTAAACCCAATAAAGAGCAATAAGTGACACACAGAGAGAGAGTCAATATCCAATCAAAAAGAAATATCTTTAAAAAAGCCTAGAATGACATACTAACATTTAATTCCACTGACATTCAGCCGCAATAGTATCTACAGAAAGTATGTGATTTACAGACTTATAACTCATTAGAAATAACAGTGCAATGAGTCTGAGACACATAAACGTCCAGCACTCACATATTTTGGCAAAAATTAATTAAAAGAGAGAGAACACAGATGAATAAATCTCACCTCTGTATCCGCGACCGTGCAGCCTCGTTTACAGTCCGGCTGCTGGAGGGGAATGAAAAACTGAAAGACTTCAGAACTGTTGCGTTGCAGCGCACCGAGAGAGAGCGCGGGGGTAGCCCCCACCCCCCACCACACACACATACACACACACACCCCCACACACACACACACACACTCTCTCTCTCATGCTTGTACAGGTTTGCGCAGCTATTCTTCTCAGGATTCTGCATTGACTCCCATTCATTTCGACAGCCCAAACAAACCCCCCCCCACATCACCAGTTAATCCCCAACTGTAATCTCAAAGGTGCATTATGTACAGCCAAAATATTTGATATATATATATATTTAAAAAAAATAATAATTTTGAAATCATGTTTTGGCATGCGGCGCCACCTACCGCCGTCCACAAGTCATTGCAGTCAGTAGAGTCTCAGCTGCCGAGCAACCACGGGGTTGCCAGTCACGTCAGAAAACGAAACCTAAAAGTATATTTCGGTATCGGTATTTTTGAATTTGAGTGTAGTAACCGTTTTTGGCCACATTCTTACATATGGTGCCTTTTAAAGCTGTAGTATGTAACTTTGACATATAGACAAAATGCCTGTTTCAAACTATTTCCTAAAAGAATATGCATGATTTTGTGTGTGTGTGTGTGTGTGTGTGATAATCAGTCGGTGCTACAGAATCTGTGTCGCCTCAACATCGTGGGCGCTTGACGCCCCGAACGCTACCGTTCAAAAGTTTGGGGTCACCTGCGCATATTTTTTTTTGCGTTTTCCTTTAAAAGTCGCACTTTTATTCATCAAAAGAGTTGCAAAATGAACAGAAAATACAGTCTTCGTCTTCTTCCCCATTTCAAAATGTAAATATCAAACATGTAGAGCCAAAACTTGTACTTAAGCGAAGTTGAGTCCATTCAGTCCTCTGTGTCTCTTTATATCATCGTTAGAGTTTCTGGGAGATCCCAAATAAATTCAAATCAAGTCATATTTGAAAATCCTCGAGTGTGGAGCAGGCTTAAGAACACACCTGGGAAATAAAAGTAAAGTCTCCGTACCACTTCTCCGTGCATGGATGTTTTCAGACGCGCTCCTGCTGTTGTGTACATGCAATATAACCGTACGTTTCCTGCTGCGTTCTCCATATGCAAAGGGAACGATGACCTGCATGCAATTATTAACGTAACTATGGAGATACCGAGCAGAACGGCGCGCCGAGCTTGACGTCGCTTTTCCACTCTCGATGTCGCTCTTCTACTCGTTTAACTTTCGACGATCAATCTCCGTCGTGAAAGACATCAGTGTCTGGTTAATTGTTTTTTTCGCTGTCTGAACAACAACAACGTCGTGTACTTTGCATCTTCAGGGATTCCATCGCAGTAAGTCATCCTCCGATACGACCCTGATGAAACCCGGCGTCGCATTAGATTCTGATGGACTTGCAATAAAACCCCAAAGTCGTCGTCGTTGTTGTTCAAACTCAACTAAATCACGAAACAATATATATATATATATTTTTTTTTTTTGCGCCTCTGGACCGGGGTGCGGTGATTTATGGTGTCATTTCTTTCAGCAGTAGTGGTCATTATGCTACGCCATAAAGCAGCAGGATTTCCAGATTACTATGCATGGATGGGGGAACACTATTAGAGCCCCACCCTCCCCCCCCCCCCCCATGACATACACTGTAAACTAAATTGAACCCCCTTCGTAATAAATGAAACCAGACATTCAAGATCAACAAGAAACTCTATCTGACGAAAAATAGAGCCTCTCGTTCAACTCTTATTGTTTTTACCTTCATCTCCAACCACCACATGAAACCTGATTTCAAACAATTGAGCCGTTTTTGGACATTTTTCACAATATTTCTTGACACACCTTAACTGTTTTTCCATCAACTATATCATTACACGCTTGAGATGGACCCTTACAAGGAAGAAACCAATAACCCTAACCCTAACCCTACCCCTACCCCTGTTCTCCATGGTTTCCCAGTCGGAACCTGATGGTTTCCCAAGTGAAGGAACTAGAGCAACTCATTTAGAACCCATTTTACGTGTTACTCTTAAGGCTGTGATCGCATCCACTCGGAGTTTTCTTCCCTGCACCCCTGGCATCAGCTTCCTCCAAGGAGCCTTTTTAGCGACGATCGTACCGCGATGGAAGTAGTGCACTCTTCGGGTTCCAGCCTTCCACTCGACAGAGCTCACGCGGTGCTTGAGATCCGTGGAACAATGAGAATGGAGGCTACATCGGGATTTGATCCTGAAATGAAAAGAATTGCTGAGGCTAAAAGGGTCGTTGAGGTCTACATCTACGTTCTGTTCGATCTGCAAGTACAGGCTGTAAGATGTAAGATGAAAAAAAAAAAGGCTTGAAAAAGGGTCGGCCCAAGCCTCCGTGGGGCCCTTCATCAATGCCGATAATGGAGCAGTGCATTTCATGATGCTTCTGGGGGGGGGGGGGGGGATTGTGCACAGTTGTTTGCATCATATTACCCTTATATTGTCATTAATCTTAAATGGTAGCACATTTGAAAGAATGGTCTTGTGTTGGATTTTCACATTTGCATCATCATACAATGATACCTCGTCTTTGGAAAGCTTCAAAGCGGGCGTCAAGGTTCCTGAGTCCCAAGAGATGCTACTAGAAAGCTAGGATATTGCTGTTTAAAGCAGAACTACTTGGTTTTTGAACTCAAATTGAATAGCTTCAGAGCCATCGGGGTGGTTAAATGCCTTAAAACTCCCCACTACTGTCTCTCCGTGGGGAAAACCAGCCTCGCAAGATCAGGAGTCGTCCAAATCATGAATCTTCACAAAACACAAATTGTTCCCCACCAAGCCAGCTCGTTGGCTGTAAGATTGCGTCGTTTTAGACGTTTATCGTGGCCGAGTCGCTGAAAAAGAAGCAGAGAAAACCACTGAAGGAGAAAGTAAATTGAGAGGAACCATCGGATCGTCTTTTTGCGACCAATGAAAAATGAGTAACAAGCAAGTAACTAGAGCCACAATTGCAATTGTCTTACATAACAAAATGACGAAGAAGGACCACCCACGTCACCTTTTGCGGCCAACCAGGGGGCCGCAACCCACACGTTTGGGAATCACTGGCGTTATTGGTAAAGCATCAGTGGGCAAAAGCATCGTGAGAGTAAGGTTTGCCGTAGTACCGAGTATTTGCGGTGGACAATTCTGATTCATTCAATAATATAACACATTATTTTCTCTCCTCATTTATTCTTCTCTTATTCTCGAGGGTTTCCATAGTGATCGTTGCAAATCTGATATCTGATCTTTTTTTTGTATTCATGTATATATTTATATACAAAGTATTCAACCCGTGTTGCACATGTCAAGTCCGGGACATGCTAATGCCAGTTAGCGCCGCGCGTCCCTGTATTGATCCAAACCTGAGCTGTCAGCCCTGCAATCATCAAGTCAAGTATAATCTGGGTTGAAAAGGCTGCCTTTCACTCGGCTGAAAACAAATCCAGGAGCCTTTTTTTTTTTTTTTTTTTTCTTACCAGCTGCTGTTCAACAAATCACTAAGCCTCTCAAGAGGCTTTCAGCTGTAAAGAAAGAGCTTTTCGCTTTAAAGCTGAGACTTATGATACAAATCTATTCAACCACGTCTACTGTAACACAACTTTGTTTACCGATTAAAGAGGTTGTTTATTTTCCACATCCCGGTTTGACAGATTATCTATAATCATGCTCTCTCTTCTGTGAACGCACTGTTCTTCTTCTACACCCTCGGTTCATCAGTTAAATTCACAAAGCAATCGCCGGTAATCAAGTGCAGGGCAATTTCCCTCGACTTCCTTTTTTTTTTTTTTTTTTTTTTAAACCGACACTAAAATAGATATTGCACAGCTCTGAGGGGGATTGGCCACAACTTTTTTACGACACAAAAAAGTCAGTTATTACACAAGCACACAGCAGGATTTCTTTATTAAAATCTGTCTGGATGCTGAAGACAAGAAGAGACGCGATCTGTAAACAAGTCACGTACAAGAGTCAGGTATTCCATTTCCTGACAAACTGCCAACTTTCAAGACTTGAAGGTTAAGACTTGTCACTTTACACATATCACTTCATCACTTTACTTTGTTTGCACCATGCTGATAACATTAGTCACCTTATCACTGTTTATAACTTTCAACATTTGCTCACCATATTTTAGTTGTACTTATTTTATTTCCGTGCGTACTGCTGTATATTATATATACCTACGTTGACTGTGATTCTTTTTTGATTCTTTTTGTGGCATTGTTGCATTTAAGTTACTGTTGTAAGTTACTGTTTTTCCTTCTGTTTGGCACTTTGTTGCATTTGTCTTACTTGTTTTTATTTTTATTTTTATTTTTATTTTATTTTATTTTATTTTATTTTATTTTATGTATCTTTTAACTCTTGTACATCTACACTTTTACCTCCCAATTGTTGCACAATAATTTCCCTCGGGATAAATAAAGCATCTTGAATCTTGAATCTTGAATCTTGAATCTTGAAGACTTGCTCGAGACTTGAAGGTTAAGACTTGAGACTTGAAGGTTAAGACTTGAGACTTGAAGGTTAAGACTTGAGACTTTGCTCCAGACTTGAAGGTTAAGACTCAAGACTTGCTCTAGACTTGAAGGTTAAGACTTGAGACTCTGCTCCAGACTTGAAGGTTAAGACTCAAGACTTGCAGGTTAAGACCTGAGACTTGAAGGTTAAAAGTTCAAACTTGCTCCAGACTTGAGACTTTGCTCCAGACTTGAAGGTTAAGACTCAAGACTTGCTCTAGACTTGAAGGTTAAGACTTGAGACTTTGCTCCAGACTTGAAGGTTAAGACTCAAGACTTGCTCCAGACTTGAAGGTTAAGACTTGAGACTTTGCTCCAGACTTGAAGGTTAAGACTTGAGACTTTGCTCCAGACTTGAAGGTTAAGACTCCAGACTTGAACGTTAAGACTCAAGACTTGCTCAAGACTTGAAGGTTAAGACTTGAGACTTTCTCCAGACTTGAAGGTTAAGACTTGAAACTTGCTCTAGACTTGAAGGTTAAGACTTGAGACTTGAAGGTTAAGATTTGAGACTGATCGAGTCTTGAAGGTTAAGACTCAAGACTTGCTCCAGACTTGAAGGTTAGACTTGAGATTTGCTCCACACTTGAAGGTTAAGACTTGAGACTTGAAGGTTAAAAGTTCAAACTTGCTCCAGACTTTAAGGTTAAGACTTGAGACTTGCTTGAGGTTTGAAAGTTAAGACTTGAGACTTGAAGGTTAAGACTTGAAAGTTAAGACTTGAAACTTGACGGTTAAGAATTGAGGCTTGCTCCAGACTAGAAGGTTAAGACTTGAGACTTAAGGTTAAGACTGGAGACTTGCTTGAGACTTGAAGGTTAAGACTCAAGACTTGCTCTAGACTTGAAGGTTAAGACTTGAGACTTGCTTGAGGTTTGAAAGTTAAGACTTGAGACTTGAAGGTTAAGACTTGCTCCAGACTTGATAGTTGAGACATGAATGTTAAAACTTGAGACTTGAAAGTTAAGACGTGAGACTTGCGTGTGACTTGCATAACGTGTGATTTACAGTGTATTTAAACCAGTTGAATCGCCCCCTTGTGGCCCTTCAGGAAACAGCAGGTCTCACGCATCTCTCTACTTATATGATATGTTTACATGGTACATCAAACACGATAAAAGTGTCACTTTGCGTCCAACAGCTTTGTCTTTATATTATAATGTGTTCACAGACTAAACAAACAAACAAACAAACTAACAAACCATGACGGATGTTTCCCACCTGGCGAGTCGATGACAGTAAACCTCCTCCCCGCTCATTTGCGTCATTAATCAAAACGAGACGCTGTTAATCAGGAATAAGTCAGATTGATGCCCGCTGTCCTCAAAGTGAGATAGATGGTGTTAGTTTGTAACAGACGGCAGAAATACAATCACTTATACTGGGATTGTGCAGATTAGGCTTGAGGACTTTGACAGTGTCTGGAGTTCAGTAGTTTTTTTTGTTGGTACTTTTACACTTTAAAAACCCACAAGTTTGTGTTCTTTCCTTGTGAGAAATTGTGGTTCCACTGACGCCAAGACAAGTGTGAAACAAACCGCTTTCTACAAACGCCATAAATGATCCATCCGACGTGGTGAATGGATTACCTGACGTCTGTAGAAATAAGGGTTCCAAAAGGGTTCTTCTACAAGTTCCAGTAAGAACCATTTTGATCCAGAGAACCCTTTAAAACCCCTTTCCTGAATAAAGGGTTTTAAAAGGGTTCTTGGTGGTACCCTCTAAAAGGGTTATTGGCAACCTTTATAAAAACGTTCTACCTGGAGCCAAAAAGGGTTCTCCTTTGAGGACAAGCCGAAGAACCGTATATGGTTCTACTTAGCACGTTTATTTATAAGAGTTTACACTCTTAGAAATAAGGGTTCCAAAAGGGTCCTTCTACAAGCGCTGAGGTTCTACCTGGAACCATTTGCTTCTGAAAAACCCTTTCCCAAGGACAGGGTTTTCCAAGGGTTATTGTTAACACTAATGGTTCCAGAAAGAACCATTTTGATCCAGAGAACCGTTTAAAACCCCTTTCATGAACAAAGGGTTTTAAAAGGGTTCTTGGTGGAACCCTCTAAAAGGGTTCTTGGCAACCTTTATAAAAACGTTCTACCTGGAGCCAAAAAGGGTTCTCCTTTGAGGACAAGCCGAAGAGCCTTATATGGTTCTACTTAGCATGTTTATTTATAAGAGTTTACACACTTAGAAATAAGGGTTCCAAAAGGGTCCTTCTACAAGGGCTGAGGTTCTACCTGGAACCATTTGCTTCTGAAAAACCCTTTCCCAAAGACAGGGTTTTCCAAGGGTTCTTGGTAACACCAATGGTTCCAGTAGGAACCATTTTGATCCAGAGAGCCCTTTAAAACCCCTTTTGGTTTTAAAAGGGTTCTTGGCGGAACCCTTTTTTTGTAATTACCCCCTTGCGATGATCACTCTTGTTCGAATTTGTTTCCTCTCGAGGGTTCATTGTTCCTCTCCATCCATCTCAATGACGGACTGATGATTCTAATGATGGACTCCAGTGTTTTCTTCAGTTCCTGGTTTTTGTTGTTGTTGTTGTTGTTGTTTCTATCAACTGTGCATTTGCAAGCACTAATGGTTTCCTCAGAAATGTGGCATCTCGAGAGCACAAGCGTAAATGCATATGTAGGACACTTGTGGACCGGCTCTCGAAGCATTCAAATATTCCCCAAGAACCGCTCGTACAAGTGTAGATGACTCACGTTTCCCCGCATTGGCGTACGCGCTCGAGGTTTAGCTCGCGCGTAAAAAGCGAGGGGTCCTTGTAAGTCTGGCGTTCCATACGTATGTACTCAATCTCATTACAGTCCCAATACTGAACGTTTCTCCCCAAGTTTCCATGGCAACAGGTTCTTCTTTGTGTCCGGTCGGTGGAACCACCTCAACAACTGGACCGGCTTGATGCATGACGGTCTGAAATCGGAGGGGTGCAACTGAGAAAACCACACGTTAATATTCAGTGGGTTTTTCCATTTTTTTTTTTTAATTTTAACAACACAACAGATAATACATTTCGAGGTTGTCATTTTTATTACTGTAACACAACATTGTTCGGCTCCCGACTTAAAACCACACTGGAAAAAGAAAAACGGTTACTAATTGACCAAGTTATATGACGACGACTTAGCTTACTTTAATTTAACTCATTTAGGCGTTACCCATTGAGGCATTGGTCCATTCCATTTTCATTTTTCAGCGCTTTTTCAATCGTGATCACTCTTAAAACCGCATTTCAAATTTAAAATATGCAAATATATCATGTAAATATGAAATAAGTGGGAATCTACAGCATAGTGTATGAGCAGGAGTTGTGTTTTTTTCTGATCAAACGGAATATTTGACAGAAAAACCTGGCCTCGCTGCTGCTGCTGCTGCTGCATGTTAAAATTCAGTCTCAGAGAGCGAGTGTTCTGTACACACAATATTGTACTCCAAAGAGCGTTATTATTATATTTATTTATTTTTAAAACTAGTTGTATTTTCGATATTATAAACAATACAGAACTCTCAAATTCTTCTTCTTCTTCTTCTTCTTCTTCTTCTTATAACCCAGGTGCGGCGGTTTTCTCCCTGGTTCTGGAAGAATCTGTAAAATAAAAAAAAAAATAAAAAAAATGAGAACCAACAGCGCATGTATTATCTCGTAAAATAAAATAAAATAAAGAAATGTGCAATTGTGTAAATGTGGCAATATTAAAATGCCAGTGGGACGCAATCGGTTCCTCGATCAACATTGATTCATTTTAATGAACACGCTCAAAAAATAAGATAGTTTTTTCTGTCAAAATTGATGCCATGTTTTCCAGCTCACTTTATTAAATGGTGGCCTGACAATAGCTCTGAAATAACCATGAGATCAAAACGCAACTTATGTTTCATATTTTCAAGCGCGACACGAGCGAAATGACTCATCGGAGCTCGCTCTGAATCCATCCATCCGCCGATTCCATCTTTGTCCGTCCGTGCAATGCTGCGTTGGAAGGATTCCTTCAGACTGATTATAGCGAAAAAAACCAAAGCCTTCTCTGACCACCCCCCCCCCCCCTCATCCTCCAATCCGAAACCTCCCTTACCTTGTTTTTACAGCAGCGAGCAGGGCTTCTTTTTGACCTTGGCGGGCTGAGGGCAGAGCACGGCGCGGATGGCCTCGTCGAACACCGTCTTTAGGCCGCGCTGGGTCAGAGCCGAGCACTCCAGGTACTTCACCGCCTCTGTGAACGTAAATAACAGAGAAAGAATGAAGTCCATCCATCCATCCATCATCTACCACTTTATCCTCCACCGGGGGGTGCTGTGCCCATCTCAGCCGGGGTCACACCCGGGACAGTTCGCCAGTCCATCGCAGTGCCACATATAGAGACAAACAACCATTTACTCACACTCTAACACCTACGGTCAATTTAGAGTGACCAATTCACCTAATCCCCATATTTCCTGGACTGTGGGAGGAACCCGGAGAACACCCACGCACACACGGGGAGAACATGCAACATACTCCTTGCAGAAAGGCCCTGGTTCCAAAGTTGTTCCAAACGGGGCTCTCCAAACCCAGGAACCCAGGAACCCGGGGTCTTCTTGCCGCAAAGGCAAGAGCGCTAACCACCAACACCAACCGTGGGCCCTTGCTCAAAGTCAATTTCAAAATAAATTCTTTGAATTCTGGAACTTCCTGGCTCATTTCATGGTCGCACGCTACACTTTTAATGGAAAACACAACAAAAAATTGTATAGGTGAGGCCAAACTTTTCAACGGTAGTGTACGTTGGATTGTGTGTTGTGTTTTGCCCTAAACGTATACCCTAGAAGAACAACCCTGAACCTGTAGATCAGTTAAAGGCGCCATGTGTAAGAATGTGGCCAAAAACGGTTACTACATTCAAATCCAAAAATGGAGGTCTTCTAACGTAACTGGCAACCCGTGGTTGCTCGGCAGCTGAGACTCTACTGAGACTGGCATGTGGCGCCACCTCAGCTGCCGAGCAACCACGGGTTGCCAGTTACGTCAGAAAACGAAAACCTAAAAGACCTCGGTATTTTGAATTTGAGTGTCGTAACCGTTTTTGGCCACATTCTTACGTATGGCGCCTTTAATGTTACATTCATTGGGGGAAAAAAAAAAGTGCTTTTCCTTCAAAAACAAGGACATTTTTTAAACTTTCGTGAAACTGACCTATTTCTTTGGCCAGAGCCAGGCCCTGAGGGTAGGTGATCGGCGCCAGCTTTTTCTCCTTCAGCTTCTCGATGGTTTCCTTGTCGTCCCTCAGATCCAGCTTGGTGCCCACCAGGATGATGGGCGTGGACGGGCAGTGGTGACGGACCTCCGGGAACCACTGAGGGAAAAAGGACGGACAGAGTTAGACGCGGGGAAACGTGAGTCAAAAAACATCGCTTTCTCACCCAGGAAATGAAAGATGGTATCTGAGACAGAAATTAAGTCGATTCCGTTGGTGCCCACCGGCCCGGTGACAGATGTTTGACTGGCAAATCCAGTTGGGGGGGGGCTTAGTGGCGCAGTCCTCTAACAAGCCACTTATTTGACATGTGGGGATTACGGGGGGGTTTACCTGATGAGCCATACTACAGTTTTTCATTTTTAAAGGCGCCATATGTAAGAATGTGGCCAAAAACGGTTGCTGCATTCAAATTCAAAATACCAAGGTTTTTTTAGGTTTCGTTTTCTGTAACTGGCAACCCGTGGTTGCTCGGCAGCTGAGACTCTACCGACTGCAACGATTGGTAGACGGCGGTAGGTGGCGCCACATGCCAAAACATGATTTTAAAACAAAAAAACGTGATTTGCAGTCTGCAGTCAGTTTTTGGCCACATTCTTACATATGGCACCTTTAATTCACCAACCTTTACCCCATGTAATGGTTCAGTCCAATTAGGGGGCGGGGTTAGCATGGGGCATAAGAAGCCACTTGGGCAGTGTGTGTGTGTGTGTGTGTGTGTGTGGGGTGCAGAGCTTGCATTGAGGATGTGTGGTGAGTTTTTTGGGATTTAAATACATTTTGGGTTGTGTTGATTTTGCTTGGTGTATAACGCTGAACATTAGCTTAGCTTAGCTTAGCTTAGCTTAGCGGTAATTAAACCTTTACTTGAAGTGTCGCTAACCCGCTAATATGTTGCTAGCTTCTTTCTGAAACGACCTAACCTGGACTTGTTGCCTGCGACGACTGTTTCAACATTAAAGCTGCACTGGAAGTCGGAGAAAACTTCTGAACGACTTTACTCGCGCGCTGTTGCCGTCACCTCCTCTAACAAATCAGGAATGTCACCGGGAAATACAGAGAGTCACGAGGAACTCTGTTATGATTTGACTTTACACTCGCGTGTAAAGGTATTTAACAGTTATTATGTATTTGCACTTTTTTTGCAGTCATCTCACGCCTTGTTGTTCATAGGAAAAAGGCAGTTTTCAACCATCAAAATACATTATGAATCTCTTATTATTATATATATATACATATATATATATATATATACAAACAATGTCATCTGACAACTTTTAATCAATAACTTGTCTCAAACACATGGACAGAGTTTGACGCGGCTAGCTAAAAACATGCTAGGACGGATCAGTCTCTTTTGATTTTTCCAAAATGGCCGACTTCCGGTTGGGCGGAGCTCACGGACGCACGCTAGGAAGTTGTTTGGAATCACGAGAGCGACGAGCGTACCAAGTTTGGTTCCAATCGGAGCGACTATAATAACAGCCGGGGCCTCGTTTGAGTGATTTATCCTCGTCTTTTCGCGCACGAGATAAAAGATTTAGCGCGGGTTTTTTTTCCGAAAGCACGGCGCTAATCCCTCTGCTCTTTCTCTCTCTCTCTAATTGATCGTGCCTCTGGTAACGTAACACGGATTGAATGCGATCTGATCGGGACCGAGCAGGATGCCGTGTCTTGTCGTTATCCTTTCGATTATAGCTTGACATTTAGCGTGGAGCTGAGAAACGGTGGGAAAGAACATCATATCAGCGTTCTGAGGCTGTTTGAGGACAGAGAGTGATTGAATACGTATGAATCCAGAGCAACAAAAGCTCTTTTTTTTTCGAGTGGATGGTATTTTTTGTCCAGTGTGCAGAATTCTTTAAATTATCCTTGGAAAGGTTCCTCAATCAACTATTTTTTTTACCTGTATTTGACCTCGAAAACACGGTTTTTATTCCGTCCTTTTCAAAAATTCTCTCTCCCGGGGGGCAAAACATTTCCAATCGCCGCCAAGTCACCATGGCGACTCGCGAGGAAAGCGACAGCGAAAATCGTGCTAAATCAATAACGCTCATGGGCGTCACGTGTGAGGCGTTCGCCGCGTGGCGGCCGTAGGGGTTAAACGACTGTGATTGTTGTTGCAGCGAGGTCACGCGGAGAAACCTTGTTAAGGTTTTCTCTCGCTGTTGGGCTCGATGATGCTGTTAAGACCATGAGAGCACTTCATTAGACGCCGCTGGACATGAAAGGTCTCATGGTTAAAGAACCTGGTGTGGGATTATTGTGAAACCCTTATTATACCGAAGAGAAACAGGAAGGAGAATAAACACACGGGTAATGAGAAGCCTAGATATGCAGTTGTACAAGTATTATGTTCTGTATTTTTGCTTTGCTGAATAACTGAACACATGTAAAGACGCTCAATAGTGAATAATTATGTTCGGACACAGAGGGGAAATGAAGGGCAAACTCTCAAATTCACCTTAGCTCTGACGTTCTCGTAGGACGCCGGGCTCACCAGAGAGAAGCAGATCAGGAAAACGTCCTGGATGAAAGCGAGAGGAGACAAAAGATTTACAAAATATATACAAACGGGTACAATTTGACTCATTATTCATCTTCCTAGAATAAACGCGCTCAGACTAGCAAACTCGGTAATGAAATGCCAAGATATACGCCAAATCCAAGATGGCCGACTTCCTGTTGAGTTGAGGTCGTGGCGTCGAGAGGATTTTTTTTTTGTTGTCGTCTCGGGCCGGACGATATTCCCACTGAATTTCGCGAAATTCGGTACATTTCGGCCCGCTCCATAGGCGTTTGACCTGTAGGGGGAGCTACTGAGCCATTTTGCATTGGTTTTTCCACAAGTTCATTATTTTGTCGATTTTTTTTTTTTTTTTCGGCAGTTCTGGGTTGTTTGGCAATTTTCGTCCGTTTTCACGCACGTTTAGTGTGTCAAATTCGGGATTTGTCCCATAAAGTGACGCGAAAAAACTAAAGTTTAGATCGAGTGCATTTTTTGCATTTTGCATTTTTTTCAAGTGCATTTTTTTTGTTTTTCTGAATTTTACCTTACTTTTCTCTAATTTCATTCATCTCGTCTTGTTTTTTTTGGCTTCTTTTAACCACAAAAGTGCCAGAAAATGTCAATTTTGTCCATTTTTCCAGAGTAACTTTCAATATATGTCAGTTATTGCAAATTTTCCCACATGTTAAAGTGCATAAAACACTGTAGTGGTACACAAACACCAAATTTTGTGTGTTGAATTTGAAATTTCAAACAGTATGAAACATATTCAAAATAACAATTGTTGGAGGTTTTGTCTGAATGTCCAAAAAAAAGAGGAAATTACTATAAATAAAGTTGTTTTTCCAATTCTCTAGATGCTGATTCGCCGGCTTCCTGCGACAGTATATATATGCATATATATATATTATATATATATATATATATATATTATATATTCTGCAATATGCAATTCATGTCCTTATCAGTAATTGTCATGCGGTGCAATGTAATAGACTGTGTATTATTCTGTTGCAATAATATATGCTTGATCAACCCAACAAATAAATGCGTACACAACATGCTATAGTCCGAGCCCCCCCTCCCCCCAACCCCCCCCCCCCCCCCCCTCTCTCTTGTGGTCAAATCTATTATCCCTTGACAGCACATGGAATGAATGCGATGCAATCTCCATGGCAACTGAGCAAACGATGCCTCCGTGACTGTGAGTCCACATGCAAGGCTGAAAGCCGCGGCGTAATCCTAAACATTTTCAGTGTTTTCATTAATTCTGTTGATTTTTCCTGACCTAAGATTCCGTTTTTAAGTGTGTGTGTGTGTGTGTGTGTGTGTGTGTGTGTGTGTGTGTGTGTGTGTGTGTGTGTGTACCGTCTGTGGGTAGGACAGTGGGCGGAGCCTGTCGTAGTCCTCCTGTCCGGCTGTATCCCAGAGGCCCAGGTTGACCGGCTTGCTGTCCACCATCACATTAGCAGAGTAGTTGTCAAATCTGCGGGGGGCAAAGAAGGGTCACGGGTCAGTCGATCGTCGGTGTTTTTATCCGTTCAAGTGATTATTAAGAAAAAGACAAAAGATCAATTGTTTGATTTACGAGGGAAATAAGAGTGACTTCACACTCACATGGAGTTTTTTTTTTTTCATAATGATACATTAGCTGGCAAAGGTCAGAAAGGAAGAGTGTTGTTATTACAGGGAAAGATGGAGCTGGTTAAGAATCTAAAAATATAATGTTTGTGCGACACCGCCCCCATGTGGTCACATGGAAACAACACAGGCTCAATCAAACCTGGTTTTTGGCCTTGTTCATAGGAAAAAGGCAGTTTTCAACCATTAAAATGCATTATGAATCTCTTATATATATATATATATGTATAATTATATATATATATATATGTGTGTATGTATATATATATGTGTATATATATATATGTGTATATATAATATATATATATATACAATGTCATCTGACAACTTTTAAAAAATAACTCGTCTCGAACACATGGACCGAGTTTGACGCGGCTAGCTAAAAACATGCTAGGACGGATTAGCCTTTTTTGTTGTTTTCTTCCTTTTTCAAAATGGCCGACTTCCAGTTGGGCGGAGCTAATGGGAGCACATTAGAAAGTTGTTAGGAATCACGAGAGCATACCAAGTGTACCGAGTTTGGTTCAAATCGGAGCACCTATGTACGACCTGGACGCGATAGGCAAAATTCCAACATTTAGCATTTAGCACAAATTTTTTGCCACTTTCTCTGGCGTCAAAAATTACCCAAAAAATTACTCCAGAAACATTCGACTAAGCCTAATACAAATGAGCATATTTCGTCCCGATCTGACAGCTTTTGTCTGACCATTACCTGACATCTGGGGGGGGCGCTATAGAGCCCACAGGTTTGTGGGCTATGCTAATATCGCATTTTTTGCCGACCTGACCTCCGTTGCAAATTTTAATGCATGTTAACCCCCTCAAAAATGAGCGCAGCGTCGGGCGCGTGCTCGGACCCTAATAAGAATACCAATCCACTTTGGACATTATTTACCCTCTTATTCTATGTTAAAGGCGCCATATGTAAGAATGTGGCCAAAAACGGTTACTACATTCAAAATTAAAAATACCGAGAATACCTTTTAGGTTTCGTTTTTCTGACGTAACTGGCAACCCGTGGTTGCTCGGCAGCTGAGACTCTACTGACTGCAATGCCGAAACTTGATTTGCAGTCTGCAAAAAAAAAAAAATTTAATGCTAATATTTTGTCTGTACTGTTGTTGTTGGTGAGTTCAGTTTGTTATATGAACATTATTCCTGAGTCTCTGTGACATATTAGGAGGATTTTAACGGCCGGTTGCTTTACATTTATTTACATAATGCACCTTTAACTGCCGCGCGGAGGCCCCCGGAGCAGACGCGCAAAACTTCAGAAACGGCGCGTTGAACGAGCTTTAGGCGTCTGCCGGCCCAAACCTGCTGTCGTACACAGGGTGAAATGTGCGGCTACACGCTTGTCGTTTTCTGTATAGGATTTTTCCCAAATACCTGCACTCGTGCGAATGTGTGTGTGTGTGTGTGTGTGTGTGTTTTATACTCACACAGTAGGAATGTACTCCCCGGGGAAGGCATTGGTGGTGTAGCTGATGAGGAGACATGTTTTTCCCACCGCTCTGTAAAAACACACGAGGAACAGACAATAATAAGAATAATAATAACACAGCTTCAGGGCAAAATGAAGACACTGTGGACATGTGTGAAGAGGTCAGCGGGGGGTTTTTGTCCATGTTTTACTAACAGGAAGTGATGCAAGTCAGATGTGTTGACTCTGTGGCCTTAAAATACCACGTTTTTTCCCACTTTTCAACCAAAAACGTCCCATTTTAATACGTTTTTGTATAGTTTTTTTTTTAAAGAAAACACAGTGAAGTGTAGCACGGCACGTGCGAAGAGAGGGGGGGGATGATGAAACAAGTATGAACTGGCCTCGCACTTATTTTTGTTCCACAGCTCTGTGCTGTCAGGCGTTTCAGACAAAACACAGCAGAGAGGCCACGGAATAATCCAAATAATCCAGATTATTAGGGGACAACCTATTGAAATTCAAGGAATTATTATTTTTCTCCGAGTTCAAACTTGAATTTGCCCCCTAAACGAAATGAAAATGTGCACGCACATCAGCACTGGCGGGAAATGTATTATTAATAATAATAATAATAATAATAATAATAATAATAATGATGATGTACTTGTGACAAACCTATGCAAAATGGCTCAGTAGCGCCACCCACGGGTCAAGTGCCTATCGAGCTGGAAACAATTTAGTTTAGCGCCCCGAAGTTCTTGAAAATGGGCGGGTATATTGCCCGGCCCGAGACGAAACAAAACAAAAAAATCCTCTTGACACCATGACCTCAACTCAACAGGAAGTCGGCCATCTTGGATTTGGCGGTTTTTCTTGTCGTTTTGAAAGTTTCATTCTACATTGTTTTTTTTGCATTAGCATAAAATAGCATAAAATGATATAAACATACATCACGTGACGTTTTTAGGGTTTATTAACGTCTCTTGAATGGCCATTAGGGGGCGTTTTCCATTGACCTATAGTCTTAACCCTAACCTGATTAATTAAGCCTGGAGATTACAGTGTCAGTCGCTTCCATTTTTTAAACTATGTCCCATTTAGAGTCAAACAGATGTTGTTAGTAAAGGTTATTCTGGTTATTTACTGCAGGTGTAGGTACATGTGATGTCAGGCCACACCTCCACTCGTCCAAATATGGTAACTTCCTCCCTTTAAAGACCACGAAAGCATCAAATATTAAAGGAGAGGCGTGAGGGTTTGCCACATACAGTCAGGTCCATAAATATTGGGACAGAAACGCAATTCGCTTGTCAGTTAATTGTCCCATTAGTTTTGGCCCTCTAAAAAGTGGTAGGCACATATAGAAAGTGTTGTAATTCCTACACCATTAACTCAATTTGGATGTAAATGCCCTCAAATCAAAGCTGAGAGTGTGCAGTTAAAGCACTTCCTGGTCAGTTATAGACAAAGACACGTTTGTTTGTGTGCGAGTCCAAAAAAAGAAGAAAAGGGGAACCGTTCTGTTTCAGAATCATGAGTTCAGAGCTGAAAACAGGAACCAGCCGAGAGCGAGCTATCGAGAAGAAGAAGAAGAAGAAGAAGAAAAAGCTTCCACCTCTGATCTCTCTCTGCGCGTTTATTTATAATCTGCTTTTTTCCACCAGCCCACGTTATCGGGCTTCATCTCGGCACGCTCTTCAAAGGTCAAATCGTTTCGTCGTCCCCACTCCCATCGCTGTTTTTTTTTCATTCCCTGTAAACCCTTAAGAGTTTATTTGTCTTTGTCCATGTCTGCCTGTAGGGGGGGCTGTTGTCACCTTCACATCACGTGTACTTTTCATAATTTCTAGAGTCTTTGTTTGAGGGGAAATCCTGTTTTTTTGTCATCTTGGTCCAGTCCAAGTTATGGCAATGACAATTAAGTTAATGACGATTACTGTCAGTGTTAAACCTTCATATGAAGATTAAAATTGCTCGTATAGCGTCGCAGTTCGTCTTTTCACGTCTTTTATAACTTCCCTATTATATTTATTTATTATTATTTATTTATATTTATAAAAACATTATCATATTATTGCCATGCTGTTTCTGTACGACAGTTTTCAACGCCACAACATGGGAGACAGATGGAGGCAGTAGCAACATTGCGCTAGTAAAGCGAGACGCCCCCCCCCCACATACAGATTGGGAGTGTGACTCGAAAAAAATGCGAAGTCAAAAGTCTCTCAGGAAAAGTTACAGACGCAACTTCGACTGCTCTAAAAACACTCCTTGATTCGGGTCTGATAGTATTGCTTGACAGAGCCTGCTGTACAACCGTCATGTATAAGTATGTAAGTATGTAGAAATGTATGAGAAAAGATTAAATCATATATATACATATATATATATATATATATACATACAAAAAGTGAATGTAGTCTTCTGGTTGGCTAACTGACGCCATTGAAGAAGTGAGAATATAATGGACAGCCACCAGGGGGCGACTCTGCTGAGAAATTCTGAGAAATTATACTCCTAAATTAGTACTCCTAATCTGTGCAATGTTCAGTTCCAGGTCTTCTTCAAAAGACAGGGATGTTGCGTATCTGTAACTGAGGGGGTGGACATCGGCGTGATTGACAGCAGGATTCGTCCACTAGGAGCTCAGATACAGTCACAAATCTCAAAGAGTTTGGGGGTAAGGAACATGGAGTTTTTCCAGTTTTGGTTACATACTGTGATGGAGACGGTCTTAATCAGTTGTGGACATAATGTGATAGAGCGTAGAGTCAATCTTTTGTCATGGTCTGACAAAAGTCGTCGGGTTCAGGATGAAATTTGTCAAGTGTATCGGGCTTAATAGAAAGTGTCTTTAGTAATTTTGGGGGATTTTTTTGATGCGAGAGAACATGCCCAAAATTGTGTTCAATGCTAAGTTTTGGGTTTATTGGCATAAATTGGCATAAACGTGTATAAATTGTTAAAAAAACAAAAAACACTTGACTTTTGTGTACTTTAGGGTAAGGGCCTTGCTTTATGGAGAAGCCATATTCCAACATTACATTTCTACAGCAATGTGGATTTTGTGTTTTTGAAGCTTATTGACAGAGATTGGTAGGAAAGTAGAACTGGAGAGAGTCGTAAAATAGTTTTTTTTTTTATATATATATATCGTTTCTGGTTTGGTTTCGCCGTTACATGTCGTGTCATTTTCATATATTAAAACTATTTCTTCCAGCCAGTAGAGGGCCTTGTCCTGGATGGTGGAGAAAAGCCAAATGATGCCCTCATTTTTTTGCTGCAAGGTACATTTTTTTTTTAAATTAATTGTTTTAGTGTTTAAAACCCTGAACGTTGACACTTTATTGCCATTTAATAAGTCGGTCATATTACAAAGAAGCATCTACTTCAACAGTTTTGAAATCACAGTGTTTCATTTTAGTACGGAACCAGGAAGCTTTGTCGCATATAAGCAAATGCAACCACAGGACTGTAGAGTGTGTGTGTGTGTGTGTGTGTGTGTGTGTGTGTGTGTGTGTGTGTGTGTGTGTGTGTGTGTGTGTGTGTGTGTGTGTGTGTGTGTGTGTGTGTGTGTGTGTGTGTGTGTGTGTGTGTGTGTGTGTGTGTGTGCGCGACCTGTAAACGCTTCATTTTATGCATCTCTGACACCAACACTTCCGCTCAACAGTTTCCCCTATTTTATCACGACGAGGAACCGTTTTCTTTTTTTTTTACTTCACCTTCAAGGGTTAAACATAAAAAAATGCGCATAGAGTGAATTTATTTGCTGAATGAAACTTTGTCCTATTGTTATCTAGATTAGACTTTAGACTTTTTTTTTCTCACGATAAAAACTGCAGTCATGAGCCGCCTCTTGTGTATACATACACATATATATATATATATATATATATATATGTATATGTAGGGGTTTTCTGGAGCTGTTTTCTCTGTTTTCCTTCCTACAGAAAGAGTCTGTAACTCCAGCATTTCCCTGCATGTTGTGGCCTGCACCCTCTCACACCATTTTCGCTCTGAATCAGCGCTGTCAAACACACGCCTTCAGCTGACTTTAAACTCCGTAAAAGTATTCGTGTCGTGGAGAAAAACTCTTATCACAGTTTACAGCGGAGGTTGCTAAAAAAGGGCCTGTTTAAAGACGACGAAACTTCAATTTTTCTGTCAAAGAAGCCAAAAAAATCCCCTATCCGAGGTTCCGATGCGGCACTTCGTTATTAGACACGGCTGAAGTTACACAACAAATATACATTTAGAGACAAAATTAAGTCAAAAAAAATTTGGCGTACCCATCTCCCACGACCACACACTTGATCGCCTGCATCCTGTTCCGCTCGACTCTCGTCTGAGTTCTGACACACACACACACACACACACACAGAGAGAGGAAGGTGCAGAGCAGCATGCAACGACAGGAAATTGTTACACACCTCCCTCACACTCCCCTCCCTCTCTCTCTCTCAATTTTTTTTTTTTTTTTTTTTTTTTGGTTTTTGCACCCATACCATCTCCCCTTCCTGTTTTTTGCGCCTCTTACCAACACAGATGTGAGACACATTTAAAATGAACATACAACGTGTACGTAAAAAGTCTCTGTTACAGCAGCAGCTTATGAAAGGAGGATGTGCTAATAATACGTAGCTTCACCTTAAACTTCACACACACACACACAAACACACAGTGGTTTCCATGACTTCAGAGCACATTACATTGACCTGCATTCATTTCCTGGAAACTTAACCATAACTTCTAATAACTAACTAACACACTCACCCTACACTCTTAGAAACAAGGGTTCTTCTACAAGGGCTGAGGTTCTACCTGGAACCATTTGCTTCTGAAAAACCCTCTCGGTGGAACCCTCCAAAACGGGTTCTCCTATGAGGACACGCCGAAGAACCTCATATGGTTCTACTTAGCACTTTTATTTCTAAGAGTGTAACTAATAAACAATGTCTTCACCGAGTTAAAATCTAATAATTTTGCGTAAAGGGGATTTTTGACAAGTCCCCATAACGTGAGTGTGTAATCGAGGTCCCCACAGCATCAATAAAACCTGAAACACACACACACTGTACATGTTCCATAAACGTGATCATTTAGTTTGTGTTTTTAAAGATAAAAAAAAAAAAAAATTAACTATGAATTGAGAACTGAAATTAAAAAAATTAACTACAATAAACCACATCACACGCTGCAGTACACTGTTCTTTCCACTAGATGGTGCTACAACAGTGCCAGCGATTTTATTCCACTCTACATTTCATTATTTTATTTTTTTAATTCTATTTAGTCTATTTATTAAATAAAATTCACAAAAAATATGACAAAAAACATCCCATAGTTACTGTACAGTCATTTACTATATATATATTGTTAAATATAATGTATTTTTATATACATAATTGAAATTTTTCTTATTTATTTTGTGTCTGTGAATGAAGTATTCTGATTTTACTGTGTATTTGTATCACATGTAGACATTTTATTCATACTGTATTATTATATTATACTAAATAATGTTATTTAACTTTAACTAAATCTTGTTCAGGACCCTTCATAACTTCTTTTACTTTTTAAATATCATGTCAAGCCACAAAATAATAATAATTAGAGTAATTTAATGAGAATAAATGTGAGTTCACCATAATTTTGCCATGTGACGTCACGGTGGAATTTCATAACCTACTTCCTGGTGCCGCAACGGGATTAGCAACCACGGTTACGTTGCTCGGTAACATTTCGACACATTCTCTGTCACAGGATGTGTGTTTAAAAAAAAAAAAATCTCACATCTATAAAAAATTGTCACATAAAAATAAAAATAAAAATAAAAATAATAATAATAATAATATTGTTTATTCTATGATTTTACATGTCACCTGTCGCGATCAATTCATCCAAATGCCGCTTTTATTTTGAAAGGAGCTCCACCTGCCTGTCATTATCTGTGTCTCTGATGGTGGATGGATGGATGAGGAAGAGGTGGAGTTAAAAGGACGTCGTTCACGCTGCACTGCACCACATATACTGACACAGTGAGCACTTCAGACCCTCACTTTGACATTTGACTTTGGAATTGGGACTTCTGTTTTCTCTTCTATTTCTAATATATACACATATATATATAGATATATCCTTGGATTAAATGACTGATTGTCAAATGGGTAAGACTGATTTTTTTTTTTTTTCACAACTGCAAATACACAAATTTACTACCTAGCTGGTATGACATATAAGAAAAACAATACAACAAATGTACTAAAAGATGTTTTGCGTAGCTTCATATACTCAAATTCACAGATAACAGTTGTGATCTATATAAACAAATGCAAATAACTGTGGTTCAACTGTGTGAGACGCGTTGTGGTGTGGAGTTCTTGGTAATACGGCAAACTGTGTCCTGTGGTTAAAGATGCACCGGCCAATAATATAAGCACAGAAAGCAGAAGTCGCTGCCTATTGAGTACATGCATACGTTTGTTTTCTGTCGTTTATTAAAATTCAAGGCATTTTTAAAGCTGTCATTCAACATCGTGGCCAAAATCGTAGATATTTGCAACACACACCGTGTGCCGTGCACGTAAAAACAGCTGGTTGTGCAAGAGGCGTAAAAAAGGAAGGGTGGGGACGTGGAAGTCCTGCGGTCACATCGTCACCGCCGACTAGATCTCGACACAAAGTGCATGACAGCTGCCATTTTGTCACAATAATAGAGTCTTTTTTTATGGTAACGCATCAAAAGAAACACGGCTCTTTACCGTACGGTATCATCCTCTACGCCGATGACATGCGCGTATACGTTTGAGTGACTTCCTCCTGATATTCGAACACGCTCTATTTCAGTATTTAGTAAGTGTGCATGCACACGTCTAAATGTGTGTTTATCAAGAAATGTATAAAAAAAAACACACAACACCTGTGGGGCAGATTTTTCAGAGAAACCCCATTTCCTTTTTTTTTTGGGCTATGTTTATATAGATGATACAGAAATGCACGTATGCAAATTCCCACTCAACTCATTGATCTATTATCACACATTTATATATAATATAGATAATCAATTTAATGTTTTTTTTTCAATATGTGTTTTTTTTTTTTATCAGTTTCCTCAGATTTTACAGAAGATGAGAAGATGGAGATTGAGAGCATCAAGACGTATAAGAAAGCGCTTCTGGACGATATCCAGGTGAGATACATTCAGACACCATGATATCTGCTATTATCTGTGCTGCGTTTTTAGATGAAAAACAGTGTGGATACAGATAGAAAATTGTGTTTTTATCTAAAAACAGTGTGGACGCAGATTGAAAACAGTGTTTTAGATTAAAAACAATGTGGATACAGATAGAAAACTGTGTTTTTAGATCAAAAACAATGTGGATACAGATAGAAAACTGTGTTTTTAGATCAAAAACAATGTGGATACAGATAGAAAACTGTGTTTTTTTAGATTAAAAACAGTGTGGATACAGAGAGAAAACTGCGTTTTTAGATTAAAAACAGTGTGGATACAGATAGAAAACTGTGTTTTTAGATAAAAACATAGTGTGAATGTAGGTAGAAAACAGTTTTTGGATAAAAAACAGTGTGGACGCAGATAGAAAACTGTGTTTTTAGATTAAAAAACAGTGTGGATTCAGATAGAAAACTGTGTTTTTATATAAAAACAGTGTGGATACAGATAGAAAACAGTGTTTTTAAATAAAAACATAGTGTGGACACAGATAGAAAACTGTGTTTTTAGATTAAAAAACAGTTTGGATACGGATAGAAAACTGTGTTTTAAGATAAAACAGTATGGATACAGATAGAAAACGTTTTTTATCTAAAAGCAGTGTGGACGCAGATAGAAAACTGTGTTTTTAGATGAAAACGTAGTGTGGACGTAGGTAGAAAACTGCTTTTTAAATCAAAACATCCATATTCTACCTCGACCCAATTTTTTTTTATTATTATTATTTCCTGTGCAGAAGCTAAAGATGGAGATCGACAACGTGATGGCCGAAGTGCTCAGCTTTGAGTTTGCAGAGGAGAAGTGAGTTTTCGACCCTGCACCTGTCTGAAAACATGTGTGTTCTCCAACCTTTGGATCGATCGTGTCAAAATTGAAATTGTGTTGCACTTCCACACCGGCTTTCTGACTATAGTTTCACTCACTCACATGGAGGATTTCCTTCTTCTTTTTTTTTGTAGTATGTAGCATGTATGCATTATATATTCATTGTGTTTGAAATGCCCAAAGTTCCATTTTCATCCTTTAAAATCCGCAGCAAGACGATGGAGAAGAGCAAACGGTTCTCGAATGGGAAGAAGAAATTCAACATGGACCCCAAAAAAGTGAGTAGTGAGCATGTTGCGTTGTCCCAATTTTTCACCATTTTCAACCCAAAATACATTTCGGCAACAGCTCTCTAAGCGTCTTGTGAACAACAACAACAACAACACACACACACACACGCAGCCCTCGCTCGTCATGTGTGGACTTCCTCTCACTCGACCACACTGAGGCTCCTTTTGAGTTGATGAGAAATGATGCTGTAAAACAGTCCCACCGTCACGGCAACAGGTCTTCAGCCAAACACGACATCAAAGCGCCCGAGCCAGTTTCTTTTTCTGCAATAAGACGACGATTCTGACTCAGTGTGGTCGTTTTTTTGGTGTTTTTGTCTTCCGTCCAATCCCTGCGGCAAGCGCTGCAAAGAGGAAGAGAGATGGCGTTTTAAGGAATTGGGATTAGAAAAAAAAAAGCTGGTTTTACAAACCCAGAGATGAGCTCATTATGAAACCACAGCGAAAAAAATGGTGAAACAAGTTTTTTTTTGCATCCCGTGCCGTGCAGGGAATCCGCTACCTGGCGGAAAACAAGCTGCTGGACGGAAGCGCCCGGCCCATCGCCGAGTTCCTCTACAAGGAGGAGGGGCTCAACAAAACGGCGATCGGAGAGTTTCTCGGCGAGAGGTGAGGAAATCGGCTCGAGAGGATGAAAGATTTGAGATGCTAGGGAAGGATAACCATGAACGGCCTTGAAAGACGATTCTCATATATGGGAAGAGGGGGTCTGCAGGACGAGGATGAGTCTACCTCTTATTTTCCCCCCAACAGGGAGGAGCTCCACCTCCAGACCCTGAAGGCCTTCGTGGAGCTGCACGAGTTCTCCGACCTCAACCTGGTCCAGGCCCTCAGGTGAGCTCTCGTCAACCTTCAAGATGGTTCGCGAAAGACTCGTTCCAGGCCTTATTCGTTGTGCCAGTTTTGTAAATCGTGTTCCATTGTGGATTAAACGTTGTACGGTGACTTCAAGTTGCTGTATCTGTGGCTGTGGATCCTTAGTTTTACATATTCTCACCTCTAATTTGTGTGTGTCTGCGAGACAGACAGTTTCTGTGGAGTTTCCGTCTGCCCGGCGAAGCCCAGAAGATCGACCGCATGATGGAGGCGTTCGCCGCGCGCTACTGCGACTGCAACGCTCACGTCTTCCAGTCGACCGGTGAGCTTTTCAGTAGCTATTTGTAACATCTAGCAGCATGTCGTTTCTAAGGAAGTGGTCGAGTTAAAAGGCCGAGACTTGAACTGTGGTAAAGGTTGAGCCATGAACTGGTTAACCCGGTTAGATCTGTTCTCTCTGACTCTGTGTGCGCGTGAACACCGACAGACACGTGCTACATCCTGTCCTTTGCGATCATCATGCTCAACACCAGCCTCCACAACCCCAACGTGAAGGACAAGACCACGCTGGAGCGCTTCATCTCCATGAACAGGGGCATCAACAACGGCGAGGACCTGCCCGACGATCTGCTCTCGGTGAGAATCCGGTGTCGCGACAATGTAGACTCTAGTGGAGGGTGGGTTAAATGTATGGGTTGAGAATCTGTAGACTGTGTCGGCGTGGACGCAACCCATGTGATCCACTCGACCTTTTTCAGCGTCACTTCAGTACTGAAACTGAAATCACACATACTCACAGATCTGTGGTAACCCATAGTGGCGTCATGCACAGGTTTTTTTTTGTTTTGACCAGAAGAAACCGTTTTTGGTTGGTTTTTTGAAAGGTTGCCAGAGTTGGGGGGGGGGGGGGGGGGAGGTTCAAGGGTTGGAATCTTATGAAGAGGTCAAGGACCATCGTGATGCCCTAAATCTGTGGTCTCAAACTCCAAACCCTGCTTTATCGTCCGCTTTACAGGATCCACAGGATCTTGAACAAAAACAATTACTGACTTTATAAATCGAGTGAGAAGTAAGCCCATTTCCGTCTAGACTTGCTTTGTATGCACGTTTTTACGACACCCCCTGGTGGCCATTCGCTGAATACAAGTTTAAAAGCCTTCCGCATTGGCTTCACTTTCTGGATTTGTCCATTTTTATACAGCATATAGTCTATTTTTTTTGAGTGACTGAAAGTGATACTAGACATATAGGGTGAGTTCTATCGTCAGATTGTTTGTACCTGGCTTTGAAAACGATTCCTTTCTCCTCAGAAACTCTACGACAGCATTCGCAGCGAACCCTTCAAAATCCCAGAAGACGACGGCAACGATCTGACTCACACTTTCTTCAACCCCGACAGAGAAGGATGGCTTTTAAAACTGGGTAAAAAAAAACTGTCCCTACACATTTGCATCTTGATCTTTTGACAGTTCCTTTGAACAACAATGTGGTGATTATGCTTGTGTCTGGATTTCAGGAGGCAGAGTGAAGACATGGAAGCGGCGGTGGTTCATCCTCACCGACAATTGCCTCTACTACTTTGAGTTCACCACGGTGAGTTTCTGCTGCTCTTTTATTTTGTAGAAAAACTCCCAGACCACTTTAGTCACCGTTCTTAAACCAGTCAGATGGAAACTGACCTCACAGTGAACCACAGAGACATGTTTGAACACTGATGGCATATGTGTGGCCTTAATTTAGAAGTGTGACGCAGGTGTAGATAAAAATCAGCATTTTACAGGGAATTCAACTTGAGTTACCAGTTAAGTCACAGCTTTAAATCCTGTCGGCAGGACAAAGAGCCCCGAGGCATCATCCCACTGGAGAACCTCTGTGTGAGAGAAGTGCCGTATCCTCGCAAACCGGTGAGTTTTCCTTACATTTGCAGGAATTGATTTTAGAAGAGTTAATTCTATTAAAAAGCTTGGTAATCTCATTCGATTTATCCTTTTAATCCCGTGCAAACGACAAGACTCAATGACTGTAGAGCAACTTGATAGACTTACGAGGCGATTGTTCTGGGTTTCGTCTAGTACTGTCTGGAGCTGTACAGCCCCAACAGTCGAGGGCAGAAGATCAAAGCGTGCAAGACGGAGACCAACGGCCGAGTGGTGGAGGGGAAACACCAGTCCTACACCATCTGCGCCGCCGGCGCCGAGGAGAGGGACTCTTGGATCGAGGCCATCAGGTCAGCGCCTAACAAACCCTAACCCTTACCCCAATTCTAACCCTAAAACCATGCCTCGACCCTCAAAAGGCTGTTTTAAGGGGTGACAGAATGTGAGCACACAGCCCAAAACGTCCTCACTTTCCAGAGACGTCCTCACTCCCTATTATTGTGTATATTATAAATTTTTGTTTTTTTGGCTAACATGATCGTCCAATTCGGCAAATTGGTCACTCTAAATTGACCGGAAGTGTGCGTGAATGGTTGTTTGTCTCTATATGTGGCCCTGCAATGGATTGGCGAAGTGTCCAGGGTGTACCCCGCCTATCGCCCTATGTCATGGATGGATGGATGGATGGATGGATGATCGTCCAACTGCGTTTATGACACAGCCAACTGACCCATGTCTTGGCTGGGTCCCAATTCGAAAGAGATTTTAATCTCAATATGATTTTCTGGTAGTTTTTTCATCATCATTATAGCCATTAATACTAAGTTTGCCATTGGTACCTTTGGTGTACCATTGGTACGCCTTTGGTGCCATTGGTGTACCATTGGTACGCGTTTGGTGCCATCGGTGCCATTGGTACGCCTTTGGTGCCATTGGTACCCATTTGGTGCCATTGGTACGCCTTTGGTGCCATTGGTGTACCATTGGTACGCCATTGGTGTACCATTGGTACCTTTGGTATACCATTGGTACGCCTTTGGTGCCATTGGTAGGCCAAGTTTATTATCACTACCACCGTCACTACAACACAGTCCAAGCTAATTATCACTACCACCAGAACCAAGTCTTTAATTACAATCTGTACCAAGAACCGTTGTGAGGTCCAGATGAAACGTCCTCAAATAGACACCAGTCCTATCAAACACACTCTGACGCTCATTAACCGTCTCTCTTTCCTTTCCAAAACAGAGCTAGCATCACCAAAGACCCGTTCTACGACTTGGTCTCAGTGCGTAAGAAGAAGGTGATAAACCAAGCGCATCAGGACTGAGCTGTCTGTCAACCTTTTCCCCCTCGTGGACGCTTATTGAAACTGCACCACGTTGGGATGATTCCGTTGTGGTATCTGGACGTCGTGGTGGATCCCTCTCTTTTTTTTTCCCCCCCACCCCAGTACACAAATGAGCGGCGGCTCTCGGAGGCTAGACAGAACGACGCCGACATCGGCGATGAAGTCTAAAAAGAGGGACTTCTCTTTCCATTCGTCTTTGTGTGCAGACTGTGACTTTATCCGTGTCAAAGGTGCAAAAAAAAAAGAAAAGACGATGACTCATCTTTGCAAAGCCGCAAAGATGTTTCTCAGTGTTCGCTGGTGGTGCATGTTTTAAATGTGGCCGGGTTTCTATCATTAGAGGTTATTTCGCTGATGATATTTTTGAAGACAAGACAGTTCTCAAACGGCTAAAAGTAGTGTTTGGTCGTACAGTTCCGTGTATATGTAGCATTTTTTTTTACTCTTTTATTGGTTCTATGTAGGTATGTATGTTTGTGATACTTTATAAATGTGATGCGTATTTTGAAGCACAGTGCAATACAATGCAATTTAGCATGGTGTGTCGTTCCAAATGAACATGTACACTTGTAAACTCTTGACCTCTCGAGCGACTGTAAATGACTTTGAAACACGCCTTTGTTTTTTGTGAAACGTTGCAAATGATGCGTTGTGTTCACAGGTTTTTGGTTTAAAGGGTCAAACAGACAACTGCGAAACCACACCTCATCATCATCTCGGGGAAGGGTGGAGCGCCAAACACCGTCTTTGTGGTTTTGTGCGATAATATCACATCTACTAAATCTAAGTCTCATTTTAAATCATGTCCGATGCATGGACACAACCACAGCCGGCGGGTTCAAATGGCCCTTTAAATGGAGAGAATGCTACAGGTGAAGTGTCTCTGCATGAAAAACAATTCCAATTTATATATAATTCCTACCACTAGGGGGTCTCTCTCTCTAACTCTCAATCAGTCAAAACAACAACAACAACAACAACAAAGGACCACGTCTGAGGCCAGAAAGCAGCGTGGAAATCACGAGCTTCAGCTTCCGTCCCCGATGAAGTGACCGATCCTCTCGGCGTATTTCAAGTTGCAGAATTATTATTATTATTATTATTATTATGCCACACAATTAAGGCTGTTTTTGAAAAGTGTGAGTTCTACCATTGTTGCCTGTGGAGGGTTTTTGCATGTTCTCCCTCTCACCATTAGAGAGCCTGATTAGCCACATGACCACAGCTGCTTGAACAGCAATCAACTAATCTGTCGCATGTGGCACAGAAACACTGTTTTCCCAGTTTCCACAAATGTTTTTATTGCACAGCAGCAGCAGCTACAGAACGGATGATGCCATTTCAAGTGGATTTTAAAGGGCGCTGGGAACATTCTGGCTCACGTGAGTACACCTATGCAACGTTAATCTCGTCGATTTAAGGACATTTTGATGTAGAAATGTTTGTCGGGAACCGCGTTTGTCGCCAATTTTCCAGAGATTTAATAATACCAGATTTCTAAATATTGTACAGCAAAATTAAATTGTCCGTAACAGGATCTGTAAATGAAACATCTGGTTGAATAAAGGCAGTTAAAACGAATCTCAATCATAGTTTGACAGGAAGCTTTTTTTTTTTTTTTTTAAATAGTGACCGAGTGTCGGCAAGACTCGTCTCTAAAATAGTCGCCTCTTCCTGCTGCAGTTTTTGACTTCCTGTTTTCAGTGTTGCAAAACATCC
>NC_139820.1:3730437-3732937 GCF_963457635.1 Microchirus variegatus
TAACCCTTATGCATACGCTGTTTGTCGCATCCTCAGTATTTTTAGGTTGCTAGAGAGCTAAGGCTTTATCACACAAAGACAAAAGGGAAAGTGGAAGAACCCGTCCTTATTCTGCAGCAGCATGCGCTGCTGATCCGATAATTACACGGTGGTTCGCAGGAGGTGGAGGTGGTTTTGGCAAAACATCAGGGAATCTGCTCTAAGGCCACTCCCAGCCAGGGTTAAAAGACAGGGGGAGGCGCACACAGCAGGCGACCAGGAAGTGAAATTTGACAAAAAAATCCCCTGAGGTTCTCCAGATGAATCCTTATCTTAACCCCTCCCCTTTGACCATCAAATTCTAACGTGGTCATCCTTTACAGAGGTCACAGTGCGCAACCCAAACCATGACCTTTGACCACCAAAGTCTTATCAGTTCATCTTCAAGATGATCAAATTCACAAGGCCAACAACATGTCTTCATGGCGTCACATTGACCTTGACGTCTGACCACGGTTCCCGGCCTGAATTTGTGCGAGGAACCTATCGTTATCCTTCAGATTAGTATTATACCTGAGGCTTTAGGGCCATTTTTGAGGGGGTTAACGTGCATAAAAACTCTTGAAACTTTGAATTGGCATAGTTCCCGGACCCGTGCGTTGTTCAAGGGCTCTATAGCGCCCCCCCTAGGCAAAATTTAGTTCCACCAAATTTCCCGAAACTTGGTGGGGAGATGTTTCAGACCAAGACGAACAAAAAAAAGTCGACGGTATCCATCGCCCTATATCACTCAACATATCATGTTTAAGAGAGAAGAAGCCGCCAACGCTACGTTAGCTGTTAAATACACCATAGCCACGCCCTAAAGCCTGCTCCTCCACGGTCTATATTGGCATGTATTCCACATATTTAGCTGTATGGTAATGGGCGGAGCTGGACCGTATGACAGTCTACGTATTTGCATGCTCGTACAACGTTGGACTGTCTTGAGAGACCGAGCAGGTTTGTGTTGCTGTCGTTTGTGCTGCGCTTGATGTCGTCGCACGTGACGCTACAACGTCATTTCTACGGCCATCGGTGCACAGCCCACAACCGGCCTACCAAGCAAAAGTAGTGGTCTCTTTAAGCCTGACCAAGGGCTTTACCCCTTGCAAAACCATCCCATACTGTACCAACCCAAACTGGACTCTAAATGGGACCATAGTTGGCCAAATGGACGTGATATTGTATTGACGAAGACTGAATACAGGTTCCAGGCACTGGCTTCACTCTCTGAAAGCCATAGAATGTGGTCCATTAGTTGTGTAGATGACCGTAAATGGCATTTCATACACCCCCCTCCTCTCTCCCCCCCCCCCCCCCCCCCCATGCAGCTTACAAGGCAACATCTGTGAATCAGTGTTAAAGGAATTTAAAAGGTGAAAAAGCCAAAGCTACAATTGTCAAACACAAGTTTTGTTGATGAACAGCCTCACAGAGCTACAAAGACAAAGAGAGTGTTTTTCTGTTGCACGGAAAGAAAATGCCTCTTTTAAATTTGCAACAAATGTTCCTCTGTCAGGAAGAAAAAGACGGGTTGTTTCCACACTCTGTGTGTGTGTGTGTCACTGAGGAAAAATGCTGAGCAGATCCGTGGAGGGGGGAAAACTTCACATACTGTATACAAGCTGAGGCATGCGGACGGTAGACTGAGGGAGCGTTCAAGGAACCGGAGCAGAGTCGAGAAAGAGAAAATCAAAGCGAAACAATGCGCTCGGTGCCTGGAGAAACTGGTTCCTCAGCATGTGTTATCTTGGGACTGCGTGCTATTATCGTTTTTTTTTTTACGAATAGCTCACTCCCCTTTCTGGTAAGAGAAAAAAAATCCCCTAAAGATAGAGAAAGCGATAGGTTAAGTCGGAAATATGCAGATTGCCCTGCATGATAAGGTGATAACCGGAACTACGAGGAAGTAAGGCAACAGTAAAAAATAACTCGGTTATCATGAAAAACGTACAAGCTCATTGCAAGGGAAGAGTGACACGACGAAGGCCGGGCATTGACGGAGTAGACGTGTAGCAGGAGGGGGGTGTGGGTTCGATTCCCGGCTCTGTTCCTGGCCGAATTTAACCTTGGGGAAATGGGGCTTATTATTATTACCTTGACGAATGTGTAACAGGAAGTGATGCGCTTTACACCATGACTTGATGGCAGAAGTACAAAACTGCTAAAAAAAACAAACATATTTGGACGCTAAGCAAATTTCGCATTTGAATCACTTCCACGTCAGTGGAAAGACACAATAGGCACCGATGTCCAAGTTTGGCTGTTGACTGGCATTAGCTTAACATTATGTAAATTAGCTGTATGTTCTCTGGAAGTGTAGGGAAGCTAACGTAAGCAGTTTTTATGCACCTTTGTTAGTGTTAGCTAATGATATAAACAAAGTCACTTGAACCTGAACTTTATTTTGTTAATTTTAGGGCCGCGAGCTACGAATAGTGAGGTCAGGTGTGGCGAAAATGCAATATTGGCATCTTTC